>NW_004567109.1:22571392-22588857 GCF_000260355.1 Condylura cristata | reverse complement strand
GAATCGAACTCATGCGGAAGCGGCTTTAGATTCTCAGTGCAGTGCTTCATCCCGCTGCGCCACCAGGAAGGGCCGACACTTTCTTTTTTTTAAAGTTTTATTTTTTTTATGTATAGAAGAACTGGGGTGTAGGTCAGAAGTGCAAGGGGTGAGAGGATTCACCAGAGACATAGTGGGGAGCAGAACAGGTGGATCTACTGAAATAACACACTGCTGAGGGAATAGCCAGTGAGACAGGAGATGTCTTCTGCACCTTCTGCTGCCTGGCTGGGAATTAAAACAGGTTTCAGTGGCTGGTTATAGCTTGATAGCACTGAAACTTTAACCCTTCTGCCACTAGGGAGACCCTGGAGACTCTTGTTTCTTTAGTTACAATATTATACTGGTAATGATATTGCATGTTTCAGATTAATTAAAAATTTAATATTGATAAAATTATTATGTCAAAAGTTAACCTTTTGTTTGATATATATGATATATAATAGTTCTTCAGAGCTATACTATATATATAATAGAATCTTAAGAGCTAACCCTTTATTTAGATCATTGGCTATCCTAATATCCTTAGAACACCAGTAGTTATTGATAGCTATAAGATAGCCTGATTGTTGTTAACTCTAATTGAGGCAAAATTTGCTTTTAACCTCATCTCTTGTCCCTGGTTCTTTTCTTGAACAGTGGAGACCTAGTGTGCCATCTTTACAAGATAATCCTTCAAATATTTGGAAGTGATTATTTATTCAGCAAATATTTCTTGAGGCCCTTCTCATACACGGCACTCTCCAGGGCATTGTGAGCCATTTAAAGGAAGTTAAGAGGCATAGTTTGATTGAAAAGAACTCAGAGAGAGAAAGAGCTATGGATTTATGGAGAAGAGAAAGAGCATTTTTCTTATAATCTGGAAAACTTCATGTAAGAGATAATGTTTGAATTAAGATCAGTGATGGGGCATCTAGGCTCAGAACATAATAAACACCCTAGAGATCAGGAAGCACAATGCAAATTAGAGTAGCAAGAGGCCCTTCAGAATATTAAAAATGTTCATTATTGTATCCTAAGCACCTGGGGTAATGTGTATCAGACAGTTGGAGAGCAATAAATATTATTGAATGTCTGAATAAGTGATCACATATGAGAAGTATTGAGCATCCTTTTCTCGAGTCACAAAACACGTTAGGATAGTGAACACTTTGATAAGTCCTTTAAAGAAAAAAAAGGGCTCTTGAAATTGCCAGGGAAATATTACACGGGGGTTTCTATGATAGAGGTGTGATGGAAGACTGGGAGTTGTTCTCCGAACTAAACAAAACCAGTTTCTTCAGTCATTATACACTTGACATTTGGCTTCTAAACTTCTCACTAGTCCAGTATCCCGCTCTGCAAGCATTCTAGCTTGTATTCCTAAAATGTGGTGCACAAAACAGAATACAATACTCTACTTGTGAACTATCCAGTGAAGAGGAGTGGAACTGCTACCCTCAGTGATGTGGATACTATTCTTCTAATGAAGCCTAAGGCTGTATTTTGTTTCTTTTTAGCAGCTGAGTCACTCTCTTGGCTCATGTTCAGTTCTCATATTAATTTACAAGAAATTCTTTGAGTAGGTTCAGAGACATTTCCTATTAGTAGAGTTAACAAGTGAATGCCCGTTTTCTTCTGATTGAGTCTAGGCTGTTTTCTCAGAAGTACTAGTCATTCTTAAGTGTCCTGAAATCTCAGAGAGAAAAGAAAAAGAATTAATTGTATGATGCCAGAGTTGACCAAGTAACGCCAAGACTTTGGTCTTAAGCACTGCTGATTATACTCAAAAGAAGATAAAACAGTGACTCTTCAACTGTTGGATTCAACAACTGCACCACCAGGGAGGCCCCAACTATTGAGTTTTTTGCCTCTTATGCTTCAACTGTTTTAATTTTCTTTATTGCTTAAAGTATTTTAAAGAAAATAATCATAGACATTGTTTTTTCACCTATAAACTTTGTGCGTCTCTAAAAAAAAAGATATTTTCTTACATAACCATGTCATCCATGTCATCCCATGTTGTCATATCTCACAAAATTGGTAATTTTTCCAGGTGTCGTCTAATACTGAGTTCATAATGAAATGCCCTCTACTCTTTAAGAGTATCTTTGTACATTTTTTAGTTAAGTCCAAATCTAGAAAAGGTTCATTCATAACATTTGGTTGTTATGTTTCTTGTGTCTTTAGCTTAACACTGCCTTCTACCCCTTCCCCACCCTCCTTCTCCATCCCCCTTCCCCACCCCCCATATTTTGGGTCATATTTTAAATTTTTTTCCTTCTTAACTAAGTTATGTTACTGTGCTTTTTAAGATATCTCTTGAGAATTTTCTTTACAGCATTTCAGTAAACATTTTGGAATATTATGTCTAAAACATGCATGAGATAAATTGTGGGAGATAGATAAATTTGGCATATATATACCTACCCAGCAGTCCAATAGTAGGGACAGATGCATACAGAAACAATGCAAAAAAATTACTTTCTGAGGAATAACCCCCCACTTCCTTAACCTCTGTGAAAATGCTGTTACTGGAATCTCCTTAATATGTTGCTTTAATTATGTCTTGGTTCATTGATTTCCTCTTGAATTAATCAAAAGTATACTGTTTTTGGCCTGGCTTTGATATTTCCCATTGGTTTCTATTTAGTGGAACTCCTCAATCACAAAAGTCCTCTTTTTTTAAGCTACATTTAGGCCCTCCCTGGTGGTGCAGTGGGTTGGAGAGCAGCACTGCGAAGCTGGCCAAGTTGGCTGTGGTCGCTTCAGTGCAAGTTTGATCCCCCACCCTGGAGGTGATCCACAGGGTGTGGGCAGATCTCTCCTGACCAATCCGCGCTCCCCTCAGCAGTGTACTTGAATCTGCCTATTCTGCTCCTCACTCTGTCTCTGGTGAATCCTCTCACTGTCCCTGCATCTCTGACCTGTACCCCAGTTCTGAATGCATAAGTAAACAACTCTTTAAAAGAAAAATACATTTATATTATCCTGTAAAATTTTCATCTCCCAAAAACAAGATTACAGGCATTTTGAATAGAAGTCTTTTCTTTTTTTAAATAAAGTGCTTATGGAGAGGCTTGGTCACATAAGGCAAAGTGGCTGCCTACTTTCTTCCCAGAGTCAGAAATACTGTTAAGTGCAAGTATCCCAGGTCTGGTCTCTTCTCTGTCTGAAAGTGTCCTTTAAAAAAAATCCATTTAGTGGCAAATTACAGGTAGTAGACAGCTACATGGTTTGATAGTGGCTCTTCCTATTACCATGTCCACACAAACCACTAATTTCTGGTTGTTTTTAGACGTGACCTTCTTAGTACTTCAGGTAGCCACTACTTACTGAGCATAATTGGCAAGTGTTAGGAAATTGTTTTGCTATTCTTGTCTTAAACTAGTACTTTCTGAATTAAGCTGTGCATTAGAATCAAGTGAGATTCTAACTAATAAACTCCCTAGTTTTCACCGTAGGCTCTTGAATCAGGATTTCCAGGAATGGTATAGGAATATTTCTAAAATTGGTTTATAAAGCCCTAAGAAATATTTTATACTGGCTTTATGGGCCAGACAGATAATTTAAAATTTGCTAAAAAGCCCGAGCAGTGGAGACTATAGCTGCCCATTTATTTTTTTAATTACTGTGATAGTCAATACTTTTCTGTATATTCAGTTCACTTTTCAAGGATATAGTAGGATCTCAGCTTTGAGTTATACCAGGAAAAGCACATGAATTAAAGGCCCAAGATAGAGACAGGACAGAGCGCGGTGGCACCTTCGTTTTTCTAAATATAACTGAGCTTACACTTAAAGCCTTTCCACAATCCCCCAGTCCTCTGAAAACCTATTCTCTCTCAATGGTGAATACCTTGAAAAGGCTGAAGTGGGAAGGTTTAGTGTTTTTGAATTGAATAATCTTTAGCATTTTCACATTTCATGCATATGCAATAAAGGTGACTTAAATGTATAATGAAATTTAATTTCTTGTATCTTTGCCAGATTTTCCATAAAAATAAATTACAAATTGGGGAAAAGTTCTTTATCAGATCTCACGATTTATTTTGGAAACCAGAAATTTTGGTTATTGAGCAAAGTAGAGAGACTGAAGCTTAAGGATTATCCAGTGAGTTAATGACAGGCCCAGAAATAGAATCGTGTGTTATTTGCTTGGGTTATGATTTGGTTTGAAAAGGGTGGCCTGTGATCTGTTTACATAAATTGCAGGAAGAAAGGTTTGGAGTTTGGAAGAAGTTAACGTTCTATGATGTTTGTCCAAGAAACCCCTCTCCCTTACATTTTTCACCTGCTTTATTGACATTGGTTCTAAACTATGAAGGGTAAAGAAGCAGTTCACTTCCAATTCTTAAAATAATGTTAAAAAGCTGAAACTGGTTGTTGGTAGACAGCAAGAAGACTGTCTGTGGTTATGTTTTAGGAGAAGAGTATAACCTAAATAGTTGATTTGTATATGGCAGAGGAGAGGTTTCCTGTAGATTTTTTTTTCAAGAGTATGTACAACTTTTTAATGAACCATAAGTGAATCTTCTTTAAAAGTGTTTAACCAATAAATAGTATGGTTTGAAAATAATGGGTGCCACTTGACATTAAACTATTCAGCAAACCAGTAATGTTTCATGGGATCATAGTTTTGAAAATTATTGTTCTGGGTAGGGCTGCATTCTGGAGAAATCATTAATTTTACCCTTTCTTTTCCGTTCTATTTTAGGGGTTTGGGTTAGCTCCTGTGGCACTAGTGAGTTAGGATCAGGAGCTTATTAACAAGAACATTTGCATGTGATGGTTCTAAACTTTAAAATTAAAACCAACTTTATTGAGATAATTTACATATCATACAGTTCACTTAATTAATGTGTAAAAATCAGTGTTATTTTGTTAGTATAGTCATAGGTTTGTGTAACTAATTGCAATTTCACTTTATTTTTAAAAAGATTAAAAATTTTAATTTTTAGAAAGATTTATGAATACAAGAGTTGGGGTGCAGGCTAGAAGTGTGGGGGTGAGAGGATTCATCAGAGACAGAGTGGGAAGCAGAACAGGCTGATTGAAGTGCTTTGCTGAGGGAAGCATTGGGCAAAACAGGAGAGGTCTGCTGCACCATGTGGGTTACCTCTCTGGTTGGGATCAAACCCGTGTTGCAGTGGCTGCAGATATCTTTACAGTGCTGGGGCTTAACCCCTTGCTTCGGCAGTGAAGCACCTGCAATCTAGTTTTAGAATATTCTCTTCTTTAAAACAAAATGAAAAAACCACCAACACATTAATAGTAATTTTTGCCTTCTCTTAAATCTCCTAAGGAAAGACTAATTTAACCACTAGTTCATAATGTGTCAATAGCTGCTAACAAAAATTTGCCTATTTTGGACATTTGATATAAGTGGAGTCATGTAATAATGGAGTTTTGTGATTGACTTTCACTTTTGATATTGTAGCACATATCATTCCTTTTTATTGCCAAATAATATTCCACCACATAGATGAAACTTACCTTTATTCTTTCACGCTATGTGGGTCACTTCCCTGATCAGAGATCAAACTCCTGTTGCAGTGGTGCGGAACACTTCATAGTGCTGTGCTTTAACCCATGGCGCTACCAGGGAGGGCCTGTTGAACATTGCTATATAGATTTTTCTGTGTATGTATGTTTTCATATCTTGGATACCCAGCCGAGGAGTGGAATGGTTACATCCACATGATTATTTTGTGTTTAACTTTTGACAAACTGCCAAATTTTTTTCTATAGTGGCTACTCTTTTACATTAGCAGTACATGAGATTTCAATTTCTCCACATCTTTGCAACACCAGTTATAGTCTCTCTTTTTGATTACTGTTATCCTAGTGGGTATAAAATATTGTCTCCTTGTGGTTTTGATTTATATTTTCCTAATGACTACTGATATTGAATGTCTTTTTCATGTGCTTTTTGGTCATTGTATTTAATTTAGAAATGTCTATTCAGATCTTTGCCCCAACCTTTTCTTTTTGCAGTAAAAGTGTACCATCCCTGAGTTGTACTCCCAAATCTTGGCCACTTTTAAAATTGGTTTGTCCTTTAATTATTGCATTTTAAGAGTTACTTGCTCTTCTAGGTGCAGATTGGTCCTAAATTACTTTGCTTGGAAGCAGAGGGAAGTGATGAATAAAAAAATTATTTTTAAGTCAGTCCTAGGTTCTTAATTTTGGTTAACTCCTTTTCTGACTATGCTACATTATTCATTCACTGAAAAATATGAGTGCTGACTGTATACTAGATTTTGGGGGTATGGTAATATGAAACATAAAAGTTCCTCCTCTTGTAGGGCATGTTTTCTAGTGGGAAAGGATCAGAAGTCATTATCAGGGCTACAGGAGCTATGAGGGATGAAACAGGAAAATGAAGACATTGTGATGCATCTTTCCACAATTTTCTCTCCTTTGTTTGACCTTACTATTGTGCTTTACATTTGTTTTCATTTTTAAATAATTTATGGCTAAACTTTTCTTTTCCTTTCCTTTACTAATTCTTCATCCCCTTGTAGTCTAATTTTTGCTTTCAGTAGTTCATGAAACCCACTCTTGATAGTATTATTTTCTATTAAAAGCCATTATCCTTATTTTATGTCCATTTTGATTTTTGTGTAACACAGTTGCTTTTTTCCTCCTTAAATTACTTGGTGCTCTCTATCTTTAGCAGTTTTCTCAAGGTTGGTTTGTGATGGCTAATCCTCTTTTGATAATCATCATAGTTTTTAATACTAAGTTTTTGGCTTCTTACCTCCTTATACTACTGTGGTGAATTGATACATTTTCATACAGTGTTAATTACTGAGAATATATGAGTCTGAAATCTTGTTAGCTCATGCCAGCACCATTACCTTCAGGTCTAGTCAGTGGAGCTGGGATGAACATCTGTTTGTTACTCCTTCTGCAAGATATTTTTCCCATTATGCCCTGCACTGGTAGATTTCTCCTGTTAAGGCTCACAACTGCCTTACTGATTTGATTACCAGTGACTAATGGTATAACAATTCAAAATGTTCAGATGCTTAGTCAGGTAAACTCAATCAAAGGAGTGGTTCTTTCATGACTGCTAGGGAATTTATTACTTCGAAGTCTTTTAAAAAATAGGGCTGAGTTCAGTAACAACAACAAAAACATTCTTTTTAACTCTAGTACTATTAACACTTATTTTTCAACAAATTTTTCATTCTTTTCCCCCAACATACTGGTGCTTTCATTCAGTCTCCTGTCACAGGAGTAAAATGATGCTTGAATTTGCCCTTTCGTATAGGGAAGCAAATTTAGCGTTAGAAGAGTTAACAGTATATCCAGAGGCCACATGGTAAATGTCAGAGTTGAGATTTCAACCAAGATCTTGACTCTGGGTTCTGAATGTTGTAAATTCTTTGTTAACTATAAAACATTCTATCTCTGGGTGAGTTAGAGGAGAAAAGAACTCATGAGAATTATTTGGGAGCTTTTCCAGAATATTCAGCCCCATTTCACTTCCTGCTCTCAAGTAATGCATTTGCAAATATTAGTTTGTTAAACTTCTGATCCTAAATGTGAATAGCTTGTAACTGAGTTTAATAAGTACTTGAGGGCCCTCCCTGGTGGCGCAGCAGGTTAAAGCATAGCACTAAGAAGCTAAAGGCATTTCAGCACGAGTTCAATCCCCAGTCCTGGAGGTGATCCACAGGGTGTGGCAGACCTCTCCTGACCTGCCCTCTGCTCCCCTCAGCAGTGTACTTCGTCAGTCAGCCTGTTTTGCTCCCCACTCCATCTCTGGCGAATCCTCTCACTGCCCCTGCACCTCTGGCCTGTACCCCAGTTCTGTATGCATAAATAAATAAATCTTAAAAAAAAAAATACTTGAAGACTGCTTAAGTTAAAAGGAATTCCATATTCTTTTCCTGGAGATGGGATAGAATACTGTAGCTGTACAGGATCACAGGCATCAGTGAAATGAATGGTTCCTACTTATTGTACTTAAACTTTCTTGCATGTTGATTTTCAAAGGACTTGGAAAATACTACTAGATGAAGAGGCCTCCCTGGTGGCGCAAGGGGTTAAGTTTCAGCACCATGAAGCTATGGGCAGCCACTGGCAGCACAAATTCCATCCCCTGCCAGGGAGATGGCCCACATGGTACAGCAGACCTCTCATCCAATGCTCCCCTCAGCAGTGTGTTTTAGTCAGTTTACCTGTTCTGCTACCACCTCTGCCTGGTGAATCCTTTAGCCCTCCCTCCCCCTGTACCTCTGGTCTACACCTCAGTTCTTGTTTGGGTAAATAAATCTTTAAAAAAGATGGAGTGGGCCCCAACCAAACCTATATGAATTATGGATGTAATTAAATGAGTTAATATATAGTTGTTCCAACTGTACTTGGCTTCAGAGTTGTGAGTATGTAATTTGGAGGTCACATTCAGATTTTCCGAACTTCACTGTGAACTTAACTTTCTCTTGAGATTTCCATGTCACAGGTCATTTGCCTGGGCAGGGAGATTTGCATATGCTTGTTCTTCCATTTAACCAGGGTTCATGATGACTACTTAGGGACAGTAAACAAGATAAAAAGTGGAGAAAACGGAAACTCTTAAGGCACTGAGGATAGAGCAGATTAGAACAATATCTAGACGCTAAAGTTGGTAATAAGTGGTAACAGATGAGGGGTCCTACTGAGGTGATGTTTGGGAGACATTAACTATATACATATATAAGATCAGTAAATAAGATCGTTTTTACTTGTCTGTTTTCTGAATGGATTTGAGAGCTAAAGCTAGAACGAACAAAAAATGAAATACTGCCATTTAAAATTTAGTTTTTTTTTTACAAATTCATGCATGAAGTTTACTATTTTAGAGGTATATAATTTGTTGGCTTTATACTGAAGATTATCAATGTAGTTATCACTGCTATTTAATTAGAACTTTTCATCACTCTAGGGAGAAAACTGTTAGCAGTCATTTTCTGCCCCACCCCACCCCATCTCTCCCCTCCCCTTTCCCAGTCTCCTTCAAACTTTAATCTGTTTTCCTTATCCAGGATTTGTTATTCTGTACATTTCATATAAGTGGAATCATATAATATGTGACCTTTTGTGTCTTTCACATGGGAAAGTTCATTCATGCAGTAGCTACCATATCATAGTACGTCAGTCCTTTTTATGACTGGGTAATAGTACATATATCACTTTGTTATGTGGACATTATATTGCTTTGTTATCTACCTGTTGAAAGCATTTGGTTTATTACCACTCTTTGGCTATGATGAATAATACTGCTGTGAACATTTACATATAAGTTTTTGTGTAAATTTAAGTTTTAAGCTCTCAGGTATGTGTGTGTGTGTGTGTGTGTGTGTATTATATGTATCCTCAGGAGAACTTTATACACACACATTCTCTCTTCCACATACAGTTTTACCTGGGAGTAGAATTACTGGATTATATAGTAATTTTGGAGGAATTACTTTGGTGGTTGATACATTGTAGAATATTTTAGAATGTATCTCAGGTCTTAGAGCCAAAAAAGCTAGCTCTATAGTCTCTTGTCCCTATGCACCTAATCTAGTTCATGGGACTGCCCACCTAATATCCAGTTTGTTAGGGATCTTAGAGCAGATGTATGCAGACCACAGTACCTTGTAGAATGCTAGATGTAGAGTCCTGAAGTTAGTTCTACTCACTAACAAAGTTACGAAGTAGATTAAGAGCCTGACAGTGTTTACAAAAATCATTCCTCAAAGAAATCAAGAATTGGAAAGAAATGTTCTTCTATAACAAAGGAAAAGAATGGTTAAGTTAAACTAGAAATCTAAAACCATTCTAAGATGAAAGGGCTGTGACATTTTATTAAGATAGGAAATTAAAGATGATGAATTCAGTTTTGAACACAATAGATTTGGGATTTCCAGCAGAGAATGTTAGATATGTATGTCTGGGGGGCAAGAGATTGACCCTGCTAGAGATAAAGATTTTGGATTAATCTGCATACAGGTAATTAAAATATAGGTAAATCATCTATAATGATATAGTATTAGTGTCTAGTAATTTCCACATCTGAAGTATTTGATTCAGCTAACTGATGTTGTGGTTGTGTTTTACCCTGAGTAACTTGTTTCCTTCTGGGTTTTATGATTATTGATTGTGAATTCATTTATTTGGGAACCTTATTTGTGGCAGTTCGTCTTAGTCTAGGTCAAAGGTAGGTTCCTCAGAGAGGATTGCATTTGCTTCTGTCAAGTTGGGTGGGAGGACACCACCATTCTAGAATAAGCCTTAACAAAATTGTTAAGTATGAAGTTTTTGAAACTGTAGTCTAGGTAAAGGTTTTATGGTTGTGACTGTCACTCGAGATACTGTGCACTACTGTGACAGTCCCCTGCCCTCTCACCAGCACTCAGTGCTAAGGTTAAGGAGCTTTTCTTTCAGTTCTCTTGGGTAACAGCTGGACTTTGCCTCTTATACCTTGGACCCATAGGCTTTGGAGTTGACAGCTGAAATTCATGGTATTTGGCAAAATGCCTGAGGGTGAATGAAAGCAGGTTTCAGTATTCGGTGTAATTTTCTGGTTCCCCTCTTTTTCTTTTGACCTTAGTACACCATATTTGTTTTCAGGTTATTGGTTAACCTATAAAAATATTTAAAAATATTTTGTCTGTTTTAGTTACTTTTAGTTGGCGTGTTGATCAAACTATCTGTTCTGTCATACTGGCAGACAGAAATATTGTCACTCTTCAGTGCATACATGGACAGATGCAGGGAATTCTGTCAGCCTCTGAATCAAAGGTTATAAACTTAAGACAAAATCTAGTGTTTTGTTTTGGGCCACATAGTATTTGAAAAATGAAATTCATATTAGAAACAAAAATTTTGTTATTTTGCTTTTGAACAATCAGGAGTTTTTACAGTACTGGGATTGCAGTCTTACTTAGCAATAGCATAATAGAACTGGGAAGCAGCTGATTCTTTCAGAATGAATGTATCTTTTTTATTTACTCACAGTTTTCACTTATCACCACTCAAGCAGTGGATGCATTTATATACACTTAATCTTAACTCCAGTTCCTCATTACATTGCTTCCAGAGATTTGTTTATCATCCTTGTGACAGGTAGTAGTACTAACAGACACTTTTTCCATGATCTATGTAATTATAACAACAAACCTGCAATTTATCTCTGATGAATAAAGTTACTTCCAAGTTACATATGAAGAAACAGGTTCAATGAGGTCTCATAGTGTCACAGCTGGAATTTGAATCTATATATTATTTAAAGTTCCTTCTCTACCATTCTTTTTAAAAAAGATTTGTTTATTTATGCATACGGAACTGGGGTATAGGCCAGACGTGCAGGGGTGGTGAGAGGATTTATCAGAAACAGTGGGGAACAGAGCAGGCAGATTGAAGTACACTGTTGAGGGGAGCAGCAGGCGAGACAGGAGAGGTCTGCTACACCATGTGGGTTACCTACCTGGCTGGGGATCGAACTTGTGCAGAAAATGCTGTGGCTATCATAGTGCTGTGCTTTTAACCCATTATACCATCAGGGAGGACCCCCCCATTCTTTTTTTTTTAAGGAATGGAGTCACATGAAGTATTAATGATAATAGTATACTTTAAACTTGAGTATATGGGAATGTAATTATGTGGCAGCAGAAACCTTGCATGCTTAGCTCAGAGGCTACGTCTGGAATCCCTGGGGTTCTGCTAAACGGTTTGGGCATTGTATAATATCAGCATAGCCATTTGTTAAATTTTATGAATTTTCAGCTCAGTTGTATGTTGCAGTTCCAGTGTACTTGTTTCTCTTATGCTTTCTGGTATATTGGCCTTCCTCAGTATGGTAATCCCTTTTATTCAATACCATTTTGATTCACGTGGCTATCATATAATGGTGAATTTTTAACTCCTCTTTCCAGAGTATTTTAATTTGAATTGTAGCATGATATGTAGTTTTATTTACCTTGGAGGATCTGATAACTGACTTTTTTTCTTTCAGATTCTCTTTGTGGCCAGATGGGTTTGTATGGACAGGCTTGTCCATCTGTAACTTCGTTAAGGTAAGTGCTTTTCTCTTTATTGGAAAATTGTAACATTTTAAAGATATGTTAAGTAATGTTAGAGTAAATTTCAGGATGAGGTTCAGAAAAAAATACTGTAGTTTTTTTTCAAGTAGTGCTATTTTTGGGAGTGGGATAATTTTTGTTTACAGAGATATTTGTGGTAATGGATTTGGAGCTTAACTTTCTGCTTCTTACAAATATAAAATTATATAACTGCCTTTCATTCCTTTTTAAAATGAGTATGCTTTTAACATATATTTTAAATAGAATAAGACTAGATGTGACCTTTCTAAAGGATAATGTAAGCATAATTCCTAGGTTATCCTCATTTATTTAGAAAGTAGAACTAATTTATTGTACAGTCCACTTGTTTCGGGTATAAATTGCTAAGTCCTTTCTCCAAATAAAGTCTTAATGTGGAGTCCAATGAGTAAGAGAGATAAAGGGGGGATTTTTGCTTAGGCTTCCACGTTCTCACAGTTTCCCCTGAGGGATTGCTGTAATTCCCAGAGCACAGTTTGGGAATATGTTAATTGAAATCTTGCATACTAGAATATTAAATATTGTTGGAAGCACCTATTAATTATATGTGGTGTTGTACCTAATTGTATAATTACTGTGTTGGAGCTGGGTGTATCATTTATTCACTTAGCGTATTGAGCCCCTGATCTGTTGTCAGGCATTATTTGAAATGCTGGGTTATAGCAGTGCATACAGCTAATCAAAATGCAGTAATCATAGGGCTTAACGTTCTGGCTACGGGACAGTTAATAAACAAGATAATTAACGAATCTCTTTTAGTGACAGTGATAAGGGCTAAGGTGGAAAATAGAGAAAGAGGATAGGAAAAATAAGGGTGTATGTTATTTTAGGTAAAATAGCAGGGAAACCTTGACTGAATAGGTGACAGCTGAAAGAAGGGTGGGTTGAGCAGTATATTTAGGTATATGGAAGATGAGCTTTCCAGGCAGAGGGAGTCCAGGAAGTACCAGAGCAGCACATTGCTTTGTGTTTGGTAGAAGGCACTAACTGCATGGCTGGTGCTGGTGTCTGTGTTCAGGAAAGGGATCCCATGGGTTTGAGACTCAGACCTCTCAGGAAAGAGTGCTTGTCACCCTTTTGAGTGGGGTGTGATGAAGCTGTTTTCACAGTGTGGGAAAAACTGCAAATGGATACAATTACTACTACTGGAAGCACTGCTGTAGGCATGAAAAGCCTCTGCTGGGACAATGCTTATATGAACCCTAAGAAAAGTATATATGTATCTTCTTCCACCTTCAGTTGTGAAGTTCATCTTTGGCGCCCCTTCTTGTTAGAACCTTATGGAAATAAGCCGGCAAAGCAGAAATGTAGTTTGTCGTATTCCAGGTTCAGTATCACTAAGGCGGAATGAAAAGCAGGAATGGTGGATTGGAGCTGAGGGGCAACAGCTTGAAAACTTGTTCCAGCAGACTTCTTGCCTCACTGGTGTGTTAGGATTTATGGTATTACGTACTTAATCAGGCATCTGACAACCCTTACCCCCCTTTGTCTTCCTATAATATAAAACAAAGGATTTTTTTTAGAATAAAGAGAGAATGAAACAGATTTGTATGCTTCACTGCAGCTCAGGAACATGGGGTAGAAGAGCATTTCTTTTTCCTTTCTATTTCTCCTTCAACATAAATTTTTAGAATTTAGAGTACCTATTAATAATGTTCAGGTTTATAACTGGCCTATAGATTAAGAATGTCACTGACATTTTAATATTATTTGTTTATCCACACAGTGGCAGAAATATCATTGCATTATCTTACCATAGTATATTATGGTTATCTTTATTACAGTTTTTTTCCGTTAAGTAGAAATAGAATATAAATACTAATGAGAAATCCTTTTCATCCTCATTATTTCAAAAACCTTTTCCAAAATATATTTTTGAATTTTGCTGGCTTATCTTCTAAAGCTTAACTGTCTGATATGGTAGCCACTGGCTTCATGTGGCTATTTTAGTTAAAAAGTTCAGTTTCTTAGTCACACTGGCCACATATTTAATATCCTGTAGCCACACATGTCTAGTAACTGCCACATTGGATAACATAAACATTTTCGTTGTTTTCAGAAAGTATTGGATGTGCTGGTCTAGGTCATCTAAACGAATTTTAATCTTTGATAAAAAATGAGGTAATATTGTGTCTCCGTGTATCAGTAATGAGTTTGAGTAAATGAGTACCACTTACTATTAATTGCATTAAGGACAAATTATAAAATTGCTTTGTGGCTAAATACTAACTTTAATAACTAGCATTTATAGTATAATAATACTAGCTTACTTGAAAATCTTGAGGGATAGGTAGTATGGACAGGTCTCTCTATTGAAGGTTGTGCCAAGTACAGATTTTAAGAATAGAGCCCATTTCTTCATAGCTTATCTTAACATTTTCTTCTCCACCTCCCACATGTATTTGGAACTTAGAGTATATACAAACTATGTAAAAAAGTATAAGAGTTTATGGTGGATAGTTTTAACTTTTGCATTTAGCTCTTGTTTTTGTTTTTGTTTTTGTTTTTGTATAATCTGAGTTAGTAAGTAGGGGTAACTTTTCCCCAGACAGGTAACCATTTGTTTTCGGTACCGTTCTTGGGAAGTCTTTTTTTCTTCAGTAACTTTTCTTGGCACTTTTATCAAAAATTAGTTGGTCATATATGTATGTAGGTCTGGTTTTGGACTCTGTTCCTTTTATTTATTCTTACACTTGCATGAAAACCTATTTTGATTGTTGTAGGGTCATTTTTTTTTTTTTAGAGTAATTAGCAAACGAGGGGCTCATTTCCATTGAATTTCTGAATGATGGTTGTATGATTTCGGACATGTAAGTTTGATCGCTCTAAGTAAGAGTTACCTTTTTTTTAAGATTTATTTATTTATGTAAAATCATCTTACAAGTGGAGAAACTGAGGCATAGAGATTAAATGACTTATGTAAAGTCACATAGCTAAAAGTGGGAGAACTTGGATTCCAGTCTAGGCAGTGTTACTTCAGACTTAATTATTAAGTTATACCTTTTCAATATAGGACATTGACTGTATATTTTGCTGAAATTGAATAGAAACTTTGATTTTTGCCTGATGTATGATTATTGACAGTAATAGCACCTACTCTTGCTTGAGAAGAGATTTATTTTTTAATTTATTATTAGAAAAAATAACCACAATTTTCTAATTGAGGTTATATTGGTTTACAACACTGTAAATACCTTAAATTATTTGTTTATAAATTAAAACATTTATTGGAAGAAAAATGCATTAAAATGCATTAAAAGTTGTCTTTTTTTTTTTTTTACATCATGACATTACAAAATGAAATATCAAGAAGATGATTTTACTTTTTTTTAGGGTTTCCCAGAATCTGTTCCTTTGGGTACCCAAATATCCATGTGTACTATCTTTCCTATATGTAAAACTTCCTTGCCCCTTTCCAAGAGAGATAACCAAGAATTTCATACAGTTATTATATCTAACTGAAAATTCAAGTTCTCTGGATGTAATCAGATCCCAGAGTGGCATTTTTGTGTCTCAAAGATCTCTAATTCAAAGGTGAGTTACCTGTTCTCTCCATACCCGATATACTATGGTGGAAAATGGATACAATGATAGCAATAAAAGCTGTACTTATAGAAGGGGATGGTGGGGAAACAGTCAGTACTACTAGTCCATATTAATTATGAAATCTTACTGGTTAGGATTGGCAGAAACTCCCTGACAGTGCAAGCCATAAGCACCTTAATTCTGCTCTTCTATTGTTTCCTGTGCTTTCTGAAAGGTCTTATCTTGTCCAATAGCTTCCATGACCACATCATGGGTAATTTTGAAGACTTTTTTTTTTTTTTTTAAGGAACTATGTAGCATTTATATCAGACTTGTTGCTGATAAGCCTGGCTATCATTTTAGAAAATTAGAGGCTTTTGCAGTCTGTAGTCTAAGATCACTCATAACAGTTACTTTAAAGATTTTAGTTTTTAGACTTTTTTTGCTTCTTTGAGCCATATAGACCTTGCCTAGTCAGAATATTTTAATGTGAATACTTGCCCTTTTTGCTCTGCACATCCCAGAGAGTTCTAATCTTCAACAGGCTTTCTGGAGGGGTACGTATTTGTTCTAAATCTTGGAATAAAAGTGCACTCCAACTGGGCACAATATTTCTTGTCAAAACACTATATTATTTTTTTTTTTTTAAAGATTTATTTATTTATTCATACAGAACTGGGGTACAGGCCAGAGATGCGGAGGGTGAGAGGATTCACCAGAGACAGAGTGGGGAGCAGAACAGGCAGATCGACGAAGTACACTGCTGAGGGGAGCAGCGGGCGGGTCAGGAGAGGTCTGCCACACCATGTGGTCACTTCCGGGGCAGGCGGGAATCGAACTCATGAGGAAGCAGCTTTAGATTCTCAGTGCTGTGCTTTAACCCGCTGCGCCACCAGGGAGGGCCACACTATATTATTTTTTAAAAATAATATGTACCTGGTGTGGTGTTAGGTAGCACCTGAACCTCCAGTGTACAGTTACTATCCTCAATGTGAGTTGGGGGGGGGGGAGTGGCAAGGGGTAGAGGGTGGAAAAAGAGGGGGTGATAGCAGAAAGCTTAAGCATATGATGCAGTTACACATATGAAACCACATGGAAAATGGCAAAGTAAGATTATAATTGTTTTAGGGATTACTGATTACTAAAAGATTAAAGTAATTGAAAATGAGCTTAGATTTAGTATATTAGGGTTTTAGGGTACAGTGATAAGAAAACGTAACAGATTTCTCTTGGAGTGTATGCATGGACTTTGGAGGTGCTTAGTCTGTCTGTCTAGGAGGCTGACTAGGAAGCTTTTGGTGTGAGGTGAGGAAATGAGGACCCTGCATTTCTTAACCAGATTTTTTTTTATAACCAGATTCCTCAGTGCTCCCAGGCGGTTTTTAAATTTGTCACATCTGTTCTCTAATACAAGTGGACTCCTATCACCACCATCCCACTTACAGATTTCTTGCTAAAGTTAGTGTAATGTGGCTAAATTGAACGGTCATTTTTTGTGTTCTGAGTGCTTAGTGGAGGACCACTTATAGTGACCAGCCTAAGTGCCAAAAATGGAGGTATATTTTACCATACTGATAAGAATATGTAAAATTTAATAAAGCTCAAAACCAACAAATAAAAACTTCAAACCCACAAAAGCCCCACTTTTTGAAAGTTTAAATTGAAGGGAGATGTTTTACAGTGTACTTAAAACCTTCTGTAACAGAACTGATGAAAATGGAATAATTTTTTTTTCTTCTAATACGTATCTCTATGTATTTATAAATTGTATGCCTGCACTACAGAATTAGTGTATTATCTACATTATACAATGTTTTTTTTTTTT
>NW_004567109.1:22542537-22571192 GCF_000260355.1 Condylura cristata | reverse complement strand
GGTCCATTATACTCCTGCTATGAGTGAAACCATCCGGTATTTTTCTTTCTCTTTCTGGCTTATCTCACTAAGCATGATCTTTTCCAGCTCCAGAAAATGGAATAATTTTTACTCATGATGTCTTTGATGATTTCTTCCCGATCTATTTAAATGTTAACTTTCTTTTAGTCTTAGCTGAAGTTCTTGCTATCATCTCTTAAGTCCATTTTATCTTACCCTTTTCTGAGCCTTTACAGCCCAGAGCTCAGCTTTACACTTACTGAGTTGTGTTTGACTTTCCTAAATGGACCATTAGTTCTTAGAGACAGGAACTTTATCATTTTTTTGTGCCAGTGTGTATAAAATCTTACTGTATTATAACCACATATGTGTAGCTGTAGATTTCTTATTAAGTATTGCAATATATACTAACTGCCAGCTTATTGTGTGTTTATCATTAAGTCTCAAATAGTGGTGCTGGTGGAAGGAAACAAGTTAAAGATGGTTGTAAATGGGATGCATCTGCATCCGATTACATTTCAATTCAGAACATGCTTTGATACTAACTTTGTAAGCGTATAGGACTAACTGGTTTGGGAATATGAACAAAATTAAGCTACTCAGATTGATTGAGGATGATAGCATGGCATAATAATAGCCAGTGTTTATTGAATGAAATTTGAACAATAACAGTATTAACTACTATTATCATTAATACCATCACTAGTAGCTAATATTTACTGAACATATATTATTTGCCTGCTACTGTTATGAGCGGTTTCCACTAGTGAGATAGGTTCTATTATTAATCCTCACTTTGCAAATGAGAAATGACAGGAAAACTACTGGGTTTTGCATAGGAAATCTTTGATTTAGTTTTGCTGGTAACTACTGTGTGAGAATTTTGGCAAATTTTTAGACTTCAGAAGTCCCTGGTTCTTCATCTTGACGTTGAAAGTTGAGGGGATTAGCCTATAATCTCTAAGGTACTTGCCCATTCTGTTGGTGTATTCTGTGATCTCTAAATTACATTGTCTTCTTTCTTATAATTTATTCCTTCTTATAATTTATTTCATGCGGGGAACAAGCATTTCTAACTGAGATTTGAGTAGTATGACAAGTTTTTTATGTATGTGAAGGTGTTTGGTTTCAGAGGAATGCATCTAATGGAGGTGGAGGGAATTTGAGAAATTGAGAAAGGTAAAACTGTGGGTTAGATACCTGAAAAAGAAGATAATGGGACTATTGGCAATGCAGGTAGAATCCTCATGCCTGTCTCTTTCTTTATAATTGTTGTTGCTTTATCTGGTTTATTCTACAGTGGATTGGTACCATTCTAAGATACACCTAGAGTAGTAGTATTAGCTAACTAACATTTATTGAGTGTTTGTTCTGTGTATATGTTATCACTTTTAATTCTCAAATTAATAATTTAAATTAACTTTAGAATATCTTTATTGTTTGATTTTAAAGATGAGAAAGCTGAGATTTAGGGATGTTAGTAAACGTTTTCATAGTGGTCCTGCTAGTAAATGGTGAAGCCAGTATTTGAAACAGATCTGTTGTGTTTGACTTGAGAGCCTGTGTTCTTCATCATTTTATCTGTTGCCACCTAGAAGTTTAGATCTTCAGCATGTATTCCAGATTTCTTTTTGCATGCAGCCATTTCGGCTCAGCATCCTGTATGAGATTCTTCTTTACTTTATTGTCATGGTCATTGTTCTTGCTTCTTTGATCTCAGAATAGAAAGATTTGTACTCTTTGCTGATAAGTTATTTCCAGTGTGAGGTGTCAAGCTTTGTTTCTATATTTTTATTTTCAATTCTTACAGTAGCTTCTTCCCTTTTCCAGAATATGTGTTAACCTGGTAGATTTTGTTTTTCATTTTTCTTTCTCTTGGTGGTAATCGTCTGAATTTTTCATCATTGGAGAGATCATTGTAGAATCCAGATCACTGTAAGTTTGCCTAAGCCTGTCCTCGAGCTTTTTAATGCTCCTTTTTTTGCTGTCCCAATTTATATGATTCACTCTCTTATATCGTAGATCTTCAGTTATTTTTTCTTAAGCTTGTTCTTTTACCTGTTGTTTTACACACACACACACAAATACAAGTATATGTATACTTCTTTTAATGGCCTGATACTGCCTAGCCTCTTTTTCTCTTGTTCATCTGTGTCCTTGAGTTTGCATTCCTCTCCCAGGTCAACTCCCCCAGCTAGCTTGTCTCTTTGCTATTCTTGTCTACCCTGCTTTACTCTTCCTACCTCCCACCTGCTCTACTGCCTTCTTTCCTTCTTGAAAATGCCTTTGCTTGTTTCTTAGTTATTTCTTTAACCTTCTGCTTCCACTTTCCCTTTGATATTCTTTTGCTGGTATGATTCCCCTAAAATTTGTGAATATGAAATGCCATTTTCAGTTTTTTAAAGGACTTGTGATATTGGTGATTAAAGAACTTGTCTGCAAACTGAATTTTTCAAACTGTGATTCAGTTGCATGCTTTAAAGTGACTGATAGTCTCTTTCAGAAAGATTGGTATCAGAATCACTTTGTGTATGTATCATTCTGTATCTTAAACATTTTAAAACCAAATTTATATTTCAGAGAGGAAAAAATTAAGAAAAAAGATTGGAAATGTTGATCCCTTAAATTTTTGGTGTAGTCATTAACATGCTCAATCTTTTTCCTCCAGATTTAACTCAGGCTTTCCCTCACTTTGGAACTCCTAGATTTGTGAATATTGGATATTTTGAGAAGCAGGGGTTCTTTCCTTGATATTGACTAAGGAGTCTATTTACCTTCAGGATGACATCTGAACTGGAGAGCAGCCTAACATCTATGGACTGGTTACCACAGCTCACCATGAGAGCAGCCATCCAAAAATCTGATGCGTCACAAAATGCACATGGAACAGGAATTTCTAAGAAGAACGCACTCCTTGACCCAAATACAACTCTGGACCAGGAAGAAGTCCAGCAGCACAAAGATGGGAAACCTCCATACAGTTATGCCAGCCTCATTACATTTGCGATTAATAGCTCACCCAAAAAGAAAATGACTCTAAGTGAGATTTACCAGTGGATTTGTGATAACTTCCCATACTATAGAGAGGCTGGCAGTGGTTGGAAGGTAAGAATTTCATTTAAATTATTACTTTTATATGGTAAGCACTAATATTATTTTCTATGGAAGATAAAACTTTATGGAGGCTTACATAATTGAAGATGAAATTCTAATTGTCATTTTTAGGATGTCAAAATAGGAAATTAAGGGTTTTTTTGTTTGATTTATTTATGCATACAGAACTGGGGTACAAGCCAGAGGTGCAGGGGCAGTGAGAGGATTCACTAGAGACATAGCGGGGAGCGGAACAGGCAGATTGATGAAGTACACTGCTGAGGGGAGCAGCAAGGCAGATCAGGAGAGGTCTGCCCAATGTGCGGATCACCTCCAGGGTGGGCGGGGATGGAACTCATGCTGAAGTGGCTCCACCCTCTCGGTGCTGTGCTTTAACATGCAGCACCAGGGAGGGCCCTACGCCAGTAATTTTATATTTTAAAGAATATTAGTTTGTTAGCACTTAGTTATATTATAGGAATGACTAGCGAAAAGTATCAAATAATGTAATATTCACCAACATTAGTATGCACAGTTCAGGTAAGTCGATAGTCTAAGGCAAAAAATAATATAATATTACAATTAGTACTGTTTTTATCATGTAAGTTTTTTAGCATTTTGAAAGAAATTTAGATTATAGAGTTTTACATAAATAGCATAAAGGGTCTTAAATGTTCCTGCTCCTCTTCTATCAGTAGACTATATTTGCTTGTTATTTAGACCCTTGGACTTGTGATTGGTGCTTTTTCAGTGTCCTTTCCCTTAGTTTACCTAATCTTTTATCTATAGTTGCTTTTGGATAGGAGTTTCTTTCCTTTCTCCTATCTGTAGCAGATCAATGTAAAATTTGGACCCAAGGTAATTTCAGCTGCTTGTCCCAGACATAAAGGCATTTTGTTTTTACCTCTATTTCATCAGTGGTAGATTTTTGCCTGTGTCCTGAGAAAAGGGTTTCTATCTTTTCTTAATAGTTAAAAGGGTTTATTTCTATTTTTCCTTGCTCAAAAGCACTCTTTGCCAATATCCTGTGGGTGAGAGGTTTTGCTGTCCCTATCTCAACCTTGAGTTTTTAAATTTATAAGATTAATAAAAGGTGGGGGAGTTTTTTGTCACTCCAAGGTAGCCATCAGTTACTTCCTGCTCAACCTTTCAAAGTTTGGCAGATTTCTTGACTGCTTGAATGATGGACTCTTCTTTCTGCCATTCTCTGCCAGAGATCAGTTAGTCCCCCCTTTCTTTCTCCTTGTTCCCTCTTAGGAATATGATTTGTTGGGTTGCCTTGTAACCTCACTTCTCTGATGCAGCTTGAAAATAGGTCTGACTAATCTTTGTTTTCTCATTGTTTGGAAGAAATCATCCTTTGTAGCTATTTACATCTCATGCTCAGGTGGAACTTCCATTCATAAGTTTCATACTGCTCTTTTAGCAAATAAGATAGGTTTAAATTTATATTCTGTCATCTTTTAAAAACTTCTTTATACCATTATTGTTCCATGAGAGAAAAGTTTTAATCTAGTTCTACATTTTATTTATTAAAAGATAACCATTATGGGCCCTCCCTGGTGGCGCAGCGGGTTAAAGCACTGCACTGAGAAACTAAAGCCACTTCCACATGAGGTCGATTCCCGCCTGCCCCGGAGGAGACCACATGGCGTGGCAGACCTCTCCTGACCCGCCCACTGCTCCCCTCAGCAGTGTACTTCGTTGATCTGCCTGTTCTGTTCCCCACTCTCTGGTGAAGCCTCTCGCCACCCCTAAGCCTCTGGCCTGTACCCCAGTTCTGAATGTACAAATAAATAAATCTTAAAAAAAAAAAGATAACTATTACACCAACAACCCCCCCCTCCCCCCAAGAATTCTAAGTAGTGACTAGATGCATTTGGAGTTCCTTTCTTTATAAGATACCTGGCCATTTTGGAACAAGATTATAGAATAGACTTTGGAGTATTTCCTTAAGAAGATATGGTCTTTGGGTACTTTTTGTGAAAATCGACACATTAAGGGCCCTCCCTGGTGGCGCAGCGGGTTCAAGCACAGCGCTAAGAAGGTAAAGCCACTTCAGCATGAGTTAGATCCCTGCCCTGCAGGTGACCCACATGGCATCGGAGACCTCTCCTGACCTGCCCGGTGTTCCCCTCAGCAGTGTACTTTTTGTCAATCTGCCTGTTCTGCTCCTCACTCTGTCTCTGGTGAATTCTCTCACCCACCACACCTCTGGCCTGTATCTCATTTCTATATGCATAAATAAATAAATCTTTAAAAAAAATCGACACAATATTACTTACTTGTGAAAAGATTGCCTCCTTTAGATTTTCTAGGTACATTTTCCTGCCATCTATTGGCTATTCTTTTCTGCCACATTGAGAAACCTAGGTTTCTTGTTAAGCCCCCCTACTTTTTAAAAATTTTCAAAGGTTTATTTATGCATGGAAGAACTGGGGTACAGGACAGAGGTGCGTGTGGGGGCGGCTGGTTTGGGGATTTGAGAAGGTTCACCAGAGACAGAGTAGGGAGCAGAACAGGCAGATTGACAAAGTACACTGCTGAGGGGTGCAGCGGGTGGGTCAGAAGAGGTCTGTTGTGCCATATGGCTTACTTCCCTGGCCTGGGATGGAACTTGGTGCTTAATGGCTGCAAGTAGCTTCATAGTTCTGCTCTTTAACCTGATGTACCACCAGAGAGGGCCCTTTTGCTAACCCTCTTAAGACAGTGTCTTCCCATTTAGTTTTCTTTCTGACTGATGTAATGCTTTGTAATACCTTTTAGATCATTTGAATATTGCAAAAAAGGACAAAGGGAGAAAACCATCATCTCTAACTCCATGTAGAATTTTTTTGTGTGTGTTTGCTTTCTAACTTTAAGAACAAATATATAAAGAAAATAAACATCCCAAACATAAATGCAATTTTATATTTAGCATTTAATATTTAACATTAATCATAGCTATCTTCCTACCATTAGATGGTCTTATCACATTTAAATATAACCAGTATATTCAAATTTTTGGTGTTTTATAAAATCCATTTGAAACTATTTCTTCTGTATAACTACTACGTTTGCAGTATTTGTAACTGGACAGTCATAAAGACAAAAACTTGAAGCTGATTTTAAAAGCTTGTTCCATTTGTTACTACATTCTATTGCATAGAAAGAGTTAGGTTTCTGATTCTATTTTTAAATGTGGGGTTTTTTTTTTTTGGATTCCAGTGACCCTGTGGCTTTTGTTTTTTAATTTCAGAATTCCATAAGACATAATCTGTCACTGAACAAGTGTTTCCTTAAAGTGCCTCGATCCAAGGATGACCCCGGAAAGGTAGGATTTATTTTAAGATAAAATGTTTGGTTTCTTCATTATATTTGTTATGATGATTGATATTGAATCATATCTACTATATAAAGAAAACTAACTGGAATGAGAGCATTTAAGAATTTTCCTAGTTCATTGGTTAAGAACTTCTGTGACAGAGTCCACTCTTTTCTTGCCCACTGCCATTTTGTTTCAGTTGGTATGCTTCATGGGTCAGGCAGGCAGGAGAGCTTTCTTTTGAAGCAGTGAGAAGCTAGCTTTTGTAGAACTGGTCCTCTTATAGCTTGCTGTTTCTAATCTAGGTTTTGTTTGGTTATTTTCTTAAGTGTGTGTGTTAAGTTAAATTTGGTTTTTGAACTGTGTCTTCGAAACCACAATTTATTATTACACATAAGAGATGGATCTTTGTGTAATTGGTTAACGTAGAAGTAATATTTACTCTGAAACATTTTTTTTTCTGTTAACTCATTCAACCCTCCTTAGAACATAAAAATTTTTTTCCTGTTATTACTTCCACGCCACTCCTTTATTTCTTAAAGTTGCTGTTTTCCTCTTTCATTCCATTTATCTGTAGCCACTGGTATGTTTCTAGTATTTTGTCTATAGAGACTGCCCTTATTTTGTTTTAATGGCTATGTCAACTGCAGTGTGGCTTGAATTTAGTACTAGTTACTTGGTTGCTAAAGCTCAGCTTACTTGTTTCGACTGGGTTTTTTTTTTTTTTTTTTGGATTGTCATGGTAAATCATTAGATCAGGACTTTGAAACTGTTTCTTGTTAGCAAGCATGCATTCTTATCATTCTTATTGATGGTTGATGGTTGGACTTTGTGTCTTTTTTTTTTTTTTGGTTGTCTCTGGAAGAGTTTTAATTGTAAGCCTGGTCATATTATTTGGTACTTTGCTTAAAAAGTGATCCCTGGTATTCTGGAGATTTTTTCTTATAAAATTTCCTTTTCCTTGATTTCCCTTTCTAACTGGCTGTGGTTTCCCTCACTTAAGACCCACGGTAAGAAATTATTGCGATTTTTCAAATTTATATTTCATGTGGTCTACTCTTACTACATAAACTCCCTTCCTCTACTTATCTGGCCTATTCTTTGTCTTTCAAGGTTGAACTATAACCAGTGTTACTTTCCTATTTTCATACCTCATCTAAATTTGTTGTTCCTTTTTAAAGTTCCTGTTATTTTGTCATTGTTGTAGTCATTTCTAATTGGTATCTCCAATTTATAGTAACATTCACATAGTAATAAGCAGTCTTTCAAGAAAAATAACAGTTATCTTTGTTTAAAACTCTTCATTGGTTATATGCTACTGCTAATATTATAGGTTAAAGTCTAAATATATGAGGGTAGGGATCATTTGTATTTGTTTAGTTTTTAATCCAAGTTGCTTGCACAGTGACTATTGTGACTGAGGAAACAGTATTGTTGAATGAGTGAGTATATTGTATTCTTTGCTAGACTGTTAACATTTTGAGGTGGATAGTATTCATATCTATTTTAAACTGGCATTCTTATGTATAATAAATATTTTTATGAGTTGGTTCTTAGTAAGATTGAACAGATTCAGTAAGATTGAATAGATTACTAGAGTATTCTTATTTGGGCTAAGTAAGAATACTGAGTATTCTTATTCTTATTTATTGAGTTGTCAGAAAAGTCACAAAACATTTTTGCACATAGGAAAAATACATCTTGGCTTTTCCAATAACCCAACATTATTTGCCTATGTTCAGAACTCCCCAGCGTTATGAATAGGAATTAGTGAAATCTTTTGGAATTATTAACGTTTTATATTTGTTGCATTACAGTTTCCTATGGGCAGTGAGTACATATGAGCTGACCAAAAGTGTTCCTAAAAGATTTAGAGACTGTATTATTAGAGGATGAAGATACCAGTTGGATTCAGTGAAAGTTTGTTTTGTTTTTAAATGAGGGTTTGAATCATTTAAAACAAACTAAAACGAGCATACATGAATGCTTGACCATATTGTACTAAATTTTAACTTAGAGATGTCTTTAGAAAAACTTGTGCTGTCATATTTCTTGTGTAGAACTTAAAGCTTTTCTCATTTTTGATTAATTAGTATAGTAGATAGGACAGGTGTAGAAAACACACAGTACTTTTTGCAGCTTTTTTTTCTTGGAGTCAGGATTGTCTTACTAATGTGCAAAAACCAGACACACAAATAAAAAGCTTCAACTTCTACCACTGGCTACCAAATTAAAATTTTATTTTTATTAAAACACACCATTGTCCTCATTGATTTTGGACAATATAGTTGCTCTTACTAAGTACATTTATACTAACATAGTAGTTTTTATGTTAGGTCTTAAGGTGAGATTTGAATACCTGTTGCTCTTATTAGTTCTGGTCAAGTAAATGTTTTAAATTTGATGTTATAAAATAAACTTATGTGAAGAAAGTAATTTAATTTTTGTATCAGAATAAGATTGGTATTTAAAAACAAGTTCCACTGCTTAAAAAAAGATTTTGAAAACCTTAAATTTAGCCCATTTACTAGAAGACAAAACTAAGGCCAATAAATGAGGAATGACTTAACTCAGGTTTAATGTAGAATTTGGCCAATTACCTTGTAAGTCACAGAAACCCACTGTAGACCAAATTAAGGGAGAAACTATCTGCAGGGGAAAACTGGAGTCTGGTTCTTAAATTTTATTTTCAGTAGTGTCTCTATTTAGTTGTGTTAACTTCTCTTATGGCTTCATTTTCAGTCCGATTAGTGGCAGAGATGGCAATCAGCAGCTTCTGGGTTGAATCTACTAGCTTAGTAACCATTAGCAAAAAGAGTGTTGGTTCACTCCACCACCCCCGCCCCCGGCCCCACCCCCAGTCATTTGGAGTACAGCAAGCATCTTAGAATGAGTACCAAATGAGAATACTTTGCTTTCTTGATTTCTATATTAGAGCTTTTTCTTCTATACCAGTTTTCCTTGAGAGAGTGGCCAGAATACTAGTTAAGCTTTGGTACTTATGAATTGTTTTTTCTTTTTGTATTACAGTGTTTCCTGGCATTTGAGGAGCTTTTCCAAAACCACCCTCACCACAGTGGGAGAAAACCATTGAGCCAAGGTGGGGTGGGAGTAGTTTTTGGTCTTGGGTATGGGGTGGACTTTAACCCCGTAGGATTTTGCTAGCTGCTCCTGTGAGGTAGAGATAGAAATAGCTCATCATGCATCTTCCCTGTGTTTTTATGATAAAGTTTCTGTTCAGTGTGTGTTACTAGAGAGTTGTGATGGTCAGACTAAACTTGAAGTGTGTTGTTGAATTTCAGATGTTTTGTGATGGCTATTTATTCCTCACTTAATTCTTCATCTCTACAAGTCTTTGTCATGAAAGTCTTTAATATTTGATACCTTTCCATGGCTGTATTTATGATCTGAAATTAATTTTTCTCTTAGTCTCAGAAATTAATTCCAAACAGCCACATTATTGCTTTCTTTGAAAAGAAAGACACAGAAAACTGTATTTTGCATCCATAACTGCTGCTTTTTTGGCGACAAATTTGTTTTCTTTTTCTTTGATTATAATGCTGTTTCTTCTTCCTGCAGCCTATCTCCACTTTTCATTTCTACCTTTCATTGGCTTTCTTCTCAGTAGCTTCATTTTTTGTATATTGGTTTGTCTTTTTAATCTGATTTCTTTTGTAAGTCTTGATATTTTGTAGTTAACTTTATATTATCTTAAAGGAAGGTAAGTACTTTGGACACATTATAGAAAAACAAATCCTAATGGCTAAAATCAGGTTTAAAAAAATTGGAATTATCTTTCTCTGCTTTCCAGCATAATCTTTTACAACCTGTTCCCTCTTCTCCAGCTCAGAAAGATGATACTCTTAACTTTGATTTTGAAGGGATATATGTATGTATGTACATATGTATATACATATGTATGTATATGTATGTATGTATGTGAAATAATTAGCAGCAGTTGGCTCTAATGGAACTGAGATGATAACTAAGAAGTTTAAGTTAACCCATGAAGGTCACTTGCCTATCCTTGGGAGAGGAAAACTACAGTGAAGTCATAGTAAGAAGAGCTTTTCTTGTTCTTGTCCTTTTTCTTATTAATTTTTTTCTTGCTTGGGGTGGTTGTAAAGGCTCATAAGGTTTATGAGGAAACAACATACAAATTGGTAGAGAATTAACTTTTAGAAATTCTGAGATTATGATTTTTTTTTTCTTTCTATTCTCTGTCATAGTTGACTGACATAAGGGACTGTTATATAGTTGACTGGTCTCTTCTTTCATAGTGTTCATTTTTGGCTATGTTAGCATTGTGTTGTATTTATTTGTAAATTGTCTTGTTATTCTCTCTTGGGCACTTCATTTAAAAAAAGATATAGAAAAACTAAAGAGGTTTGAGAGTGTGTAAGATAGGATATTAGTAAAAAAAAACACTGTAGGACTTATAGGTAGGTACTTTGAAGAAGGAAGATAACATTATTGTTAAAAAACTAGTCTTAGATGCATGACTTTGTGAGGAAGAAATTGACACAGAGATCTTAAAAATTATTTTTAACTTGAATTATTTTAGACCCAAACATTTTCTCACTTCCCCTTCCCAGATTTAACAATGCTGACCCTAATGCATAGTCTTTAAATACTTTGGTAATTATGAAGTCTTCCCACTGGCATTAGCTACACCTAAATCATACTTAAGGTAAGCTTTGACTTTAACAATGTGAATAGTACCTTCATATTTCAAAAGTTACTTTTGAGATTTTCCAAAAATTTTAGGCTCATTCTTACCTGTTTTTATTAGCTAAATTTTTAGCTAGTGATGTGATTGATGAAGAGCACCTACCAAGAGTTGGTTATCAGTTTTGCCATTTTCCTTCACTTGCTTGTTCACTTTTGCACAATTAGTAAAATCTGTAATCTAGACTTTATTTGCAGCAATCATTTTAACCTGTGAGGGGTAAATTTAGTTAAATAACCTGACTGCAAATCTACTTATATGCACAAGTGTTAGATATTACTGAAAATTTAAAAAGCAGGAGGGTGTCTCATGCCTCATATTGACAGTCACTGCCAGATTGTGAATTCATCTCCCCTTTCCTTAGGACACAGAAGTCTTGTATATGTCTTGGTGAAGACCAAACAGAAAGTAGAATTTAAAGATAAGTGTTCGATTGTACAGAAATAAGGACATACAATTTTTTGAGTGAAAAAAAAAAAAACAAAAACAAACTGATGTGGCTTCCCAAGGGAGGCTTTAATGTTTGCCAGTCCTGAAGCACTTCAAGCATAGGTGACATTACTGATCTTTGTGATTTTTAACTCTGGTTCAGTAAGAACCCAGGTGAAGACTGGGAAAGAGGACATGATTAAGTTTAGGAAGTAACAATTCAGTAAAGTTAAGATAGAACCAGAACTTAAGGTTATTGATGAAAGTACTAGCATGAAATTCACAAGAAAAGAAATGAATTAGTGCCAGTGACTGCATGTTAGGGCAAAGGTGTATATTATGAATATGATCTATTAGACAACCAAGGTTAGAAATTTCAGAGTAAACACAGGCATTCAGAGAGGGTTTACAAATTGAGTAGGTAAGAGATGAGGGAATGAGTCAAAAGAGATAAAAGTGCTGGTCTAGAATTCTGACAGTATTCTATTAATTAAGGAAATTTAATTGTACCTGCCTTAATATATGCCCATGTAATGTTTTCTGTTCTTTTTCTTTCTGATTTATTGTTGGTTTACAATATTATATAAGTTACAGAAGTGAAGCTCTACTCTTAAGGGTAGGAGATCATTTTATTGTTGATGTTCTCTTTTCCAGATCTAAAACTACTTTTAAAAAGTAATATTTTGCTCAGATTAATTAAAAAAATTATATATGGTGAGATTCACTCTGGTTTCTAATTATAGTAGTATCTACAGATGCATATAATGTAACCATCACCGCTATCTAGATATAGAACATTATTGTCCCTTTGGACTCAACCCCTCGGCCACTGCAGGCCCTGCCAACTACTGATCTTTTTTCTGTCCTTATAATCTTACCTATTCCAGAAATTCATTTAATGGTACTCGTACAGTAGCTGGTCTTTTGCATTTGACTTCTTTCTCTTAGCAAAATGCATTTGAGATCCATCCATATTTGTTCTAGCAGTGCTTTATTTTATATATTCCAGCCTATGAATTTTCCAGTTTAATCACCATTTGAAGAATATGTGAATTGTTTCCAGTTCTAAGTTCATTTGACTGTCACATTTTTTTTAGAGTTAAACTCAGCAATTGACAAATACTGAGATAGAAGACAGTGTTGAATTAACCTAATATAATTGTCATACTAAGCTACTTTATGAATTATATTAAGTAATGAGTTGAGCTATCTCCTGGAAATCGTGGAAATCCTTTTTTTTTTTTTTGTTAAAAGAGATAATTGATGAAATGGGTTTAGCCAGTTGCTTTGCTGGGATATTGGGGAGTCTGTGTTACTTTATTCCAGTTCCTGGACATGAGACGTGCCAGGAGCTGTTTCACTGTGAGTTAACCTTCCTTTTTCTTCCTATTTCACTTTTCATCTTCCTATTTTCTTTCTCTTCTCTTGTTACTACAGCTCTTTGAGCATATAATAGTTTTAATGAGTAGTTATTTGTATAGATCTGTTCCACTCAAGTATGAGCTTTTTGTTAGGATTAGGTCTTTAATATTTTCATCCCCCCCCATAGAACATAGTATAGTATCTGATACTTAGTAGATCCTTACTAAATGACTAAAAATTCTCAGTTTACTATGAAATAGCTGTTCTCAGTTTACTATGAAATAGCTGTTCTGTTATTAAACTTTTCTAATTGAACATTAATTCTCTAGCTCTTTTAAATTAAATATGGTCTTTTGATACTGTAGAAATCTTACTCAGATATTTTTGTTTTGATTTTTTTTAAAGATTTATTTATTTGTGCATACAGAGCTGGGGTACAAGCCAGAGGTGCAGGGGGGTGAGAGGATTCACCAGAGACAGAGTGGGGAGCAGAACAGGCCGACTGACGAAGTACACTGCTGAGCTGAGGAGAGCAGTGGGCGGGTCAGGAGAGGCCTGCCCAAGGTGGGGATCACCTCCTGGGTGGGCAGGGATTGAACTCATGCTGAAGTGGCTTTAGCTTCTCAGAGCTGTGTTTTAACTCACTGCACAATCAGGGAGGGCCCCTGGACTTTTGTTTTTCAAAGATTAATTTATTTATGCATATAGAACCAGAGTTGTAGAGGCAGTGAGAGGATTTACCAGAGACAGAGTGGGGAGCAGAACAGGCAGATCAATAAAGTACACTGCTGAGGGGAGCAAAGAGTGTGACAGGAGAGGTCTGCTGCACCATGTGGATTAACTCCCTGGCTGGGGATCGAACTTGTGCTGCAGTGACTGCGATTGTTCATAATGCCATAATGCTGTGCTTTAACCCATTGTGTTACCAGGGAGGGCCCCACATGTACTTTGAATTTGAGAGTAGGTGAATTATTTGAAGATCTCAGCATTAGTAATTATTTAGTATACTAGTGATTAATTTGGACATTATCAAAAATTATGTAAGATGGTCCAAAGGAAAACTTAAGCTGCCAGAAGTAATCAGGAGACGAGGTTTTTCTGGGCAGTTCCATTGACTTTGCTTGGTGAGGGGTGATTTTTGGCATATTATAGATAAAGTTCCTTGGTTAGTTTTCTTCTTAAAGTTTTAACCCTTTCCCCTACCTGCTGGCTAGGAGCATCATGCATTTCAGCAGGGGTCTCTCGTGGGCTTTCTACCAGGATTAAGAACTAGCACTTGTCCAAATATGACTCTTCGAAGGAGGCAGAATTCTTTCTGTAGCTGGATCAAGTAACTCACAGGCCTCTCTCTGGTCCCAGTTTCCAGAAGGATCTGAGGATTAATTATGTGAACTTATGAATAAGCTGCAGCTGGGCTCAGACCCTAAGATCATCTGTTCCGTGCAGAATTGGCACCAACTAGAAATTTACTCCAGCTCATCCATGAACACATTGATCTGTTCAAGGCCAGTGAACTGATTGAAACAGGAACATGACCATTGGTGCAGGTTTCTTCTCTTGCCCTAGCAATGAAGACCAAAAAAAAAAGGGGGGGGGTCTGCAGAGTGGCGGTGGCGTGGACATGGGTGTTAAACATTCAGAGATGCAGGAGTAGAACTTTGATGATGCCACCATGAAGCCAGTCCCCAGTGTCAACTGGATTCCAGATGGGCATTAACAAATGGCCCAGCTGGTTAGGCATGATGACTTACGGCAAAAGAAAACATCTATGTGACCTTAAAACCAAATCTGCTACCCATTTATCATTCAGCCATTAGCCTGCAGTTAGGGACCAACGAAGAGTGCCAGCCAGGTAGGCACGATGGCGCCTAGCACCTGGCAACACATCTATGACCTAAACTGGGAACAGAAATGTGTGACAACTTTTCTGTGTCTCTGCAAGTTGGCTACACAGGGTGCCAAACACAGCAGCCAGATCTGTGCCCTTGGCTAGCAGATATATGATCCTGAATACTGCTAGCAAGGCCCAGTGACAAGTGGGATTGCCACTGCTGAGTGTCCAACCTCAAGGGAGGTTCCAGAGTACCCTTCCTATTACTGAGAGGTAGGGACTCAGGTACCTTATGGGTTTGGGGGCATTTGTCTCCCCACATCCTCACCCCATCTGATTTTTCAGGTTTTTCTCTAGATTTCTATAGGACTTAGTGCTGCTAGCCAGGAATCTTTGTGTTCCCTGCCAGGGCAGCAAATTTCCCAGCAGGCTGTAGGTGAAGTAGAGGGATGGTATGAAACTTGGCTCCCAAATGATTTACCATTGCTTTTAGCATGCTTCCCTTTTCTCAGCTAATCAGTTTATGGTTTCTATAATCACAGAAGTTTCAGACAGTTTTAACAAGAGGAAAGTAATTTCCCCCCCACTAGAATGTACTGAGGATGGTGGAACTGGTACCAGAAGGGAAACAAGGTCTCTGGGATAAGTCCAGACCACAGTCCTGAAATAATCCCAGGTGTCTTGAGAGACTAAATTTCCCCAACACCCCAAGCTACCAATCCTGGACTTATCTAGGAACCTAGTGGGAACACTGAACCTGGATGGGAAAATGGAGTTCTGAATAGTTGGGGCAAGGCTGAACCTGAACCACCCCCACCCCCCATTCGGTACTTTTCCACATTGTCTTTCTAAGCACTGCATAGTGCTGGTACCAGCCAGGGTACCAGCCCCAACCCATATCATGAGATAATGTGAACTCTCAGCTCTGTACCAAAGCCAATGAAACATCTTTTTACAAAAAAAGAAAATTATTGGGACAGAATTCAGTACCATAAACTTTACCTTTTAAAAGTGACTTTTTAATTTATTTTCAAAGTTATACAACCACTACTGTGATTCAATTCAAATATATTTTCTCATTTAAAAAAATTTCTTTGTTTTTATTGAATGTGCACAATATTTTACTTTTACAAAAACAATTAGTATTTAGAGTATAGTTCCTCCCCTTAATTGTAATATACTGAAGAGAAGAAACCTGTTTTTTCCTCAATTATATTTTCATTTTATCACCCCAAAAAGAAACCTCATACTCATTATACACTTACCCTCGACCTCCAAACTAGCAACCACTAATTACTTTCTATTTTTATGGATTTACCTAACTGGGATTTTTTTTAAAAAAAGATTTATTAATTTATTCATTTGGAACTGGGGTACAGACCAGAGATGTGGAGGATGAGAGGATTCACCAGAGACAGAGAGGGAAGCAGAACAGGCAGCTCGACGAAGTACACTGGTGAGGGGAGCAGCGGGCGGGTCAGGAGAGGTCTGCCACGCCATGTGGTCACCTCTGGGACAGGCGGGGATCAAACTCATGCGGAAGTGGCTTTAGCTTCTCAGTGCAGTGCTTTAACCTGCTGCGCCACCAGGGAGGGCCATATTTTACTTTTTAAATAACATTCTTATATAAGAATGTTAGCTGTGGTATTTGTGTTGTACATTATATTCCTAGTACTTATTTGCTTATAACTGGAAGTTTGTACCTTCCTTCTGCTCCGTCTACCTCTATCCTTCATGTTTGGTAAACCACCAGGCTAATCCCTGTTTCTGTGAGTGTTGTTGTTGTTGTTTTAATTAAGCTTCCACATGTAAGTGAAATCATTTACCTATTTCTTTCTGACTTTATTTGTATTATGCCTTCAGATTCTGTGTTAGAAATGATAGGATAGTCTTAATTTTTATGACTAAATAATATTCCTGTATGTGTGAGAAGACTTCATTCATTCATTCATTAATGAGCATGTTAAGTTGTACCCATGCCTTGACTATTGTAAATAATGTTGCTGTGAACATTAGGTTTTGGATTATTTTTCCCAGTTGCTGTTTTTGTTTCCTTTGGATATATTCCCAGAAGTGGAATGGCTGGATCATGTGACAGTTCTATATTTTTGGGGTAATTTCAATTTTTTGAAGCTCTTTCAGACCGAAGCTCTTTCATAGTGGCTATACCAACTTACTGTTACACCAGCAGTGCTCCCTTTTCTCCACATCTGTGTAGCATTTGTTACCTCTGTAATGATAGCCATTCTGACAGGTCTGAGTTGATATTTCACTTATGGTTTGATTTGCATTTTCCTAATGATTAGTGATGTTGGGCACCTTTTCATGTGCCTGTTGGCTATTCATATAGCTTCCTTGGAGAATTGCCTATTCAGGTCCCATGATTTTTATTGTTATTGTTGGATGTTACTTTGTTTTTGCTGTTAATAAGTTCTTTCTGCATTTTGCATTTTAATCCCTGCCAGATACATGGTTTGCAGATGATTTTTTCCATTCTGTCGGTTGTCTTTTCATTTTATTGTTTTCAGTTTTTTTGCTATGCAGAAACTTTTTTGGTTTGATATAGTTCCACTTATTTATTTTTTATTTTATTGCTTGTGCCGAAGGTGTTTTCAGATAAGACATTTATTGGAGTTAATTTCAAACAAAATAATTTATTAAATTATAGTTTGATACTTTCATTAAAACTTGGGTCTAGTTAGAGAATCACTTAAAAACTAAAAACTTCAACATAATACATTAAGTTCAGAGACCAAGTTTTCTAGGAATTAGTTTGCTTTTCTTCATTGTGTAAAGCTTCTAGTAAATAAAAAAAAAAGTGATTTTTAAATAGTATGCCAGCACACTCCTTTCACTGCTGTCAGGATTAATGAGAGCTGTAAAAAATCTTAAGACTTTGAAGTTTGGATTGCTTGATATCAGCAATATATTTTTAATGCATTTTTGGTATTTATAATTAAAAATATAAGAGAACTTAGAATCATTGTGCTAACTAAAATATTGAAGGAAAGAGTATTCAAGTAAAGCAAATAATTAAAAAAATTTTTCTTTACTTATCTGGATGTGTCCCTTTTTTTCACCTAATTAAATAGTTTCCTTAGTAATTTAACTCATGTATCTGTGACTTCAATATCATGTTTCTTTATGATTGTTTATCTCATATCTCTGTTCAGCGTTCTGTTGAGGCCCGTGAACCTGTTCTCTGAATACTTTAAACACATAAAAAAACCCCCAAAAAACAAAATTGTGTCTTTGCAAATACCTTCTAGAACTAATAGGCGGGTTTAGCAGAGTTGCAAGACACAAGGTCAGTATAAATTTTTTATACCACAAAGAAAATGCTGTAAAATGAAGTTAACAAAACCAGTGACATTTTACTGTAACATTGAATATTATGAGTCCAACATTACTCTGGTACCAAAAGCAGGCAAGCACATCACAAATAAAGAAAACTATAAATCGGTGTCCTTGATGAATATGGATGTGAAAATCCCAAATCTTAGCAAACTAAATTCAACAATATATTCAAAGGATCATATATCATGAGTATGTAAAATTTACCTCAGGGATGTAAGCATGATTTAACAACTACAGAATAATCAGCTCAATTCTCCACATTAAGGAAAAGTTGAAAGCATTTCCTCTTTAGATCAGGTACAGGAAAGGCTCTCTACTTTCACCACTACTATTTAACAAAACATTAGATGCCATAATCAGAGAAATTCGGCAAGAGAAAGATATAAAATGAATCCAAGTTGGAAGAAGTGATAGTATTTAAAGATGACATGGTAACATGCATAAAAATCCCTAAAAGACTAAAAACCCTAAACACTATTAGAATCATTGAGTCAGTATATTGAAGTAGCAGGTAACAAAGTAAATCTACAAAAATCAGTTGTGTTTCTGTATGCAAACTATGTTTTCTAGCTAGCACAATGGTTTCTCCTAGAATAATCCCATTTACAGTTGCATCAAAAAATAAGTAAATACCTAGGAGTAAACCTAACAAAGAAGGTGTACTGTCCAAAAAAATAAAAACTAAGAAATTATTAAAGGAAGTAGAAGACAACACAATGAAATGGCAAGTGTATTCCTTGTGGGTTGGAACAATTAGAATTATTAAAATGCTATATTACCAAAAGTAATACACACATTAAAAAAGATCCTTATCAAAAAAGATCCTTATCAAAATTTCAATGGGATCCTTCAAAGAAACAGAGCAAACATTGCTAAAACTTACATTGAACCAAAAAAAGCCCTTAGATGGACAAAGCAGTTTTGGCAGAAAAGGGCAGAAATATCATACTCCCATACTTCAAACGATATTACAAAGCTATAGTAATCAAAACCAGCTTGGTTTTGGAATTAAAATTTAAAAAAAGATCAGAGTAGAATTGAGGTTGCAGAAATAAACCCAAGTTGTACAGGCAGTTAGTCTATGACAAAGAAACCAAGACTAGTGGAGAAAGTAAAGTCTCTTTTGGATGTGGTTTTGAGAGGATTGATCAGCCATACACAAAAGAGTGAAATAACCACTTTGACACCATACACATAAATGCCGTGTTTTCTTTATATTCCACAGTAGATAACCTGCTAGAATGGTTGAGAATGAAAAGACTTAACAAGTATGTAGCTGATGAACTCATACACTATTATTGGGAGTAGAAACTGTTTTTAATTTTTACAAGAACTGAATGTTAAAACTTTACTATTTCACTTACTTTGAAATTTGGTAGCTGAATGTGTAATCTTACCTTCATTTTAAGTGCTTACTTTCTGTAGTGCTATGTTTTACATAGTTCCTGGTAAATTTACTTCAAGTTTGGTTGGCTCATTAGTTGACATGCAGTGACCACTTTGAAAAGATATAGAAGAATGCTCCAGGCATTGCTGGGGGTGGGGATGGGGTGGGGGGAATGAAACCAGTGCCAAATTGAGTTACATGAACTGGGGTATGGCAGTGCTTGGCATCATACCATGTAATTTGACATTCTTGGCATAATTTGTTCAACAGCTTTTTTTCTTCCCCTGTCAACAGATGTTTATTAGGCACTTGCTTTATGTCCAGTTTTGTGCCTGGCACTGTAGATGTAGAAATGAATATCTGCCATTAAGAACTCAAATAGTTTAGAAGGGGATACAAGCCTGTAAATAAAATTATAACATTAAGTGCAATCAGTGGTCTACATGTATAGAAAGTACAGAGATTGATGAATTATTGTGTATGTTAGGAGGATCAAAGAAGAATTCCTTTAGATAACATCTGAGCTAAATTTTGAAAATGGAATAGGAGTTCGTCAGTGGTAGGGAAGATATTACAGATAATGAGGGCAGAATGTAAAACAGGCATAGGTGCCTGTTTTAAGGCATCTAAGGAAACAACATGGGAAGGTTAATGAAATACTGAGCAAAAACAAAACTTTTTAATACTGTCACTGGGATCAGTTGTAAAATTAGGACATATATTGTGTTTCTGAACTACATCTCTCCCTTTTTCCTTTTTTTCCACTCTATCCTTTCTTAGCCGTCTCTCTCAAAAAGTGTGTGTGTGTGTGTGTGTGTGTGTGTGTGTGTGTAGAGGCAGGATAATTTAGGGGAGAAAGAACTAAGAATAAAGACTTTGATTCTTCTTCTCAGTCTTAGATCCTTGGTTAAATACACCACTTTCATATTTCTGAACTTTAGTCTCCTCATCTATATGATATATAGAAACTATATGATCTATGCATTTGAAATATTTTTTGAGGAAGTCACAATTCCAAGTTCCTGGAACATAGGATCTCGTCCAAGGAATGATCTGAAAACTTGTATAAGAAGTAAGAGAGTGCAATTAAATAGTGACAGAATAAGCAATAAAGATTTATGTACAAACCATATTTTTCTAGAATGTACTTATTGTATAGAATATATTCAATCAATCAGTTTCACTTGCCATGCAACTTTGTAAGGTCCCAGGGGGGAAATCTACAATATCTATATATGTAATATTCAGTTAGATATGAATGTCACATACTGTCACATACTGTTGTAATTATCATGTGTTCAATTTAGAGTTAATACGTATTTAAATATTGTCAGTTGATCATTTCTCATTTTAATTTGATTTTGCACTTGTTCAGCTGTGAGTCCCGTTCCCTCACCCCCCAACCCCCACCCCCCGGTCATACATTGTTAAACTCTTTTGGTTGTAAATTATTATAAGTTCTTTTTTTCTCAGCTCAAAACTAGTGTTTATTCTCATGCTACTTTTACATTTTTACAGCTACAGAATGTTTACTTTGGAACAGGGTTGCACAAAACCATTTTATTGTTACAGAATTGCTGTAATATACTCCTAAAATATAATTCATTTCTTTACCTTTTAGGGATCCTATTGGGCAATAGATACCAATCCGAAGGAAGATGCGTTGCCTACTCGGCCAAAGAAGAGAGCACGATCTGTAGAACGGGTAAAAAGCTCTTTATCACAAATTTATCATGATGGGGGGGGTTGTTATGTCGTAAATTTGGATTTTATAAATTCATTTCCGTACAACAAATGTAACTATTACCATAGTGAAAGTAATGTTTTATTTCTCTAGCATTTTCTGGTCGTTCTCCCCCTACCTTCCACAGGCACATTTTATACTCATTGTTTTATTTGATCTTAATGCCTTTGAGTGAGGTGAACCATTTAGAAATTAAATTAAAAAAAAAAAAGTTTTTTTTTTTGTAATTATTGCTTAAGATTTTTTCTCAGATTTGAATTCAGGTCTTTTGAATTTTCAGTTGGTACTCCTGCATCAATATTGAGGACTGATTTTATTCCCTTGTAATACAGATGGTCAGTCTGATTGCATCGAGTTTTCCAGTTATTTCAAAATGCTTTTTCCTGTTTCCTATTTTGTGATAGTTACTTGGTATACAAAATTTCTAAGTGTATGTTTGGAGAATTCTTTCTTGTGAATCCATGGTTAGATTAATTTGCAAGAATGAAAGAGAAAAAGAACTATGTAGTTGTCTTAAGTTTGGCAGTTTTTAGCTAAAACATTGGCTGTCATCAGACATTAACTTTACCCTTAGTTTTTCCCCACTCAATATTTCCTGCATCTCAACTAAAACACATACACACAGCACCTATCCTACTATCTTTCAAAACTGTTTTAAGATATTAGCTACACTGTGAAGTTTTAGCCTTTTCTTCATTTGCCTTATTGCAGGATTTTAAGTTATTTTATAGAATTTTCTTACACTTTTGAAAAATTATTTGTTTCTATATTTATCTCCTGTGCTGGGCTGTGATCCCCTAAAAGGCAGAGATCATGTATCTTCAGTGATTTTCATAGCTTGCAGTAGGCATTACTCAGGGCAAAGGGAATAAAATGAGATGAAAGAAACTTGAGTAAATGTTGGCTCAAATAAATTTGTTCTGTGCTTATTACTGGTAGAAAGAGAAAACAACTTAACCTCAAGATGATAAGGAGCTTAAATTGGGTTTAAGTTGGGATCAGGAGAGCCTATGAGGCATAGCTTTGATGGGGTTTAGTCAGACATATTTATTGAGCCAGCAAAAGGCATTCAGCACTCCAGTTACCAAGTGATATAGGTTGAAGGTGATCAGTCTAGAACAAAAATGACTTTATACAAAACAAAGTTTAGTATTGGTGGCATATCTTCTATCTAGTAAGAGTTTTAATTTTAAGACAGATGTTGATGAGCTAGAAATGTTTTGGATCCCAGTTCTGCCCTTCAGCCTCTGTCTTTTAAAACAGACTAGGCATAGGGATTTAAATCTTGGGAAATGTGAGTACAAACCATTTCATATTTATTGCCAGAGTTTGAAGGAAGGGAAGAATAATCAACATATTTTAACCCAGAGCACCAGCAATGCTGTATATTTTGAAGGCATGAGGAGTTAAAATCTTCTCTAGTATTTGCTCTTTTCTGAAGATCCTGGAACTTAAATTGTTTTTGACATTTTGAATTGGTGGTTGGGTTGCATTCCTACCTTTTATCCTGTTACCTTGTGTCATACTTCTTAGAGTAATCCTTATTTGGAGACTTTTCCTCCAACCCCCATTTTATTTTTGAAACCATAGTATCAGTTTTATAGTGGAAGACATACAATGACTTCAGCGATTTACCATTGTAGTATTGATATTTATGTTGGTTGCTTCTGTAGGAAAGGAACTATGGAAAGAAACTAACTATAAACAGAGTGTATATAACCAGGAATACCAATGTTTAACTGTTCTTACAAAAATATAATTTACTATCCCGATAGAGTGATGTGCCTATATTTTTCATTTAGAGGTTTTCTTTTTGGGGGGAAGTGAGGATGGGGAAAGGGAGTATTTTATTAGGTCAGAGTTTGTATTATCAGTAAACATTGGATTTATCTAAGGAAAATCATATGTCAAATAGTGATTGCTCTTTATATGATTTTATACATTTAAAGTTTTGTTAATAACTATTGTTTTATTAACCTTACCTTCTTAATTCAGTTCTCTGAACCACCTCTCTGTACCCTCCATTTATATAAACATAAGTCTGTGTTTTCTCTTCATCATCAAAAGTATTTATTCCTTTCTTTTTTTCTTAATATTTGGGATTCTAAATTCTTTCACTGTTTTTGATTTTTTTAATCATAAAATGGACATGAAGACCTAGAAAATTAATAAATAAAGCTTAACATGGTAATAGAATAGGTAGGCTACTGACCCTTTTCAGATTTTAAAGCTTATTTGTACTTGTGACTTTTGGAAAGTTATTGGATTTGTTTTTAAACATTAATATCCTTAGCAATAAAATATGAGAACAGAAAAAAGTCTTAATTAATAGCTGCTGTGCACTATTTGTGTTCCCTCAAAATTAAGTTGTTGGGCAGACGAATTCTCCTGTCTTATCTGCCGCTCCTCTCAGCAACAGTGCTGAGGATTTCAGTAAATTTCCCTTTTCTGTCTCTGGTGAGTTCTGGCCTATACTCCAGTTCTTCCTGGCAGCATTTGGTGGCCCTTATGAGGAGAAATCAGGTACAAGGACCCCTTATTCTTTCTTTTTGTTTCTTGGAACCAGGTTAGGGTATACCCCAACATTACTGTAAGATTTCAGGCACCCTCAAAGGTTACCATGATTGCATTAGCTAGAGTACAGCCTTTTCTTCTTTTGAAAACCCTAGTAGGCTGTTTGGCTTATGGATGACAGTTGAATGGGTCTGACTTGGACATTCCAAGTGTCCTGAAAGGTCCCCAAATGGGCAACCCTCTATAGGTGAAATGATGGGCAATTTCATATTCTTCCTTCTTGCCTTAAAAAAATGGTTGAAACCCTAGTTCTAGAGTGGTGGTCTTTGGGAGACAATAAGATCATAAAACTGGAGCCCTTATGAATAGGATTAGTGCCCTTACAGGAATAGGTTAAAAAAAAAAAACTAGTTCCTTTTCCTCATGGTCTGGGAACTGCAATTTTCGTCTCTAGAACTGCAAGAAGTAAGTTTCTGTATTGATTAACAACCCAGTTTATGGTGTTTTGTTATGTTAATGTAAGCTAGGACAACAGCACAATAGTAGTAGATATTTACATTGTGTTTTTGTGCTAGATGCCGTAAAATAAATTTTATGTATGTCTACTTGTGTAATTTTTATAATTCCAATTATAAAATTGGAAACTGATTATAAAACTGATAGACATGATTATTAAATAAGTTGTCCAAGGATACCAAGAGTAATAAAGGCTCAGGATCAGGGCTGTAAACTCGTAATCCATTTTCAGAATCTCTATTGTTGAGAACAACAATGTACTTATACAGCTATTTGCTGTGCTAAACCACAACACTAAATTGAAATTTTTTGTACATGCATTTCTTGTGAACTAGCAATGATCATTGATTTTAAGCCGCTCATCCACATTAACTTATATAATTAGTGACATAGACATGATTGTTAATGATAGCAAGTATTAAATAGTTACTCTGTTACATGAAGCAGTGATAACTAAAGATACTCAAAGTGGTTGATGCTACTCTGGGAAGGTCTGTAGGAAGAGTAATAAGATGCAGAAGTGTAACTTTCTGCATAGAAAATAGTAAAAGATGGGACGCTCCCTAATGGCGCAATGGGTTAAAGCACCGCACTATGAAGTTTTCCAAAGCCACCTCAGCATGAGTTTGATCCCCATCCAGGGAGGTGACCCATGTGGCGGCAGACCTTTCCTGACCCGCCCACTGCTCCCCTCAGCAGTATATTTCAGTTGATCTGCCTGTTCTATTTTCCACTCTTACCTCTGGTGAGTCTTCTCACCCACTATACCTCTGGCTTGTACCCCAGTTCTGTAAGCATAAATACATAAATAAACCTTAAAAAAAAAAAAGAAAAGAAAAAAAGCTGTGCCACTTGGGGAAAATAGCATACCTGACTGGTAAGAAGTTTAGGTGGCCATAATTGAGATCAAAGAATGTGTCAATTGGAAAACACAGCATACATGGTTGACTGGTAAGAAGTACAGGTGGGCATAATTGAAGTCTCTTAACTATGTAAGAAGTTTAGACTAGGGTGTAAACAGAAGGGATAGAAATATTTGATAGAAAGCCTTCAGACATAGGATCAGGAAATTCCCTTGATTTAATAGCTTGTAATATTGAGGAAGGAATCAAACAGGAAACTAATAGTTCAGGAAGATATTTGTTCTTCATAAAATATTTATTGCAAAAGCTATGGGGGAACTAAAGATTATATTCTCTCTACTAGGTTCTTGGCTGAGACTCTTCATTAATAAAAAAGCATATTAATAGGATAAAAGCAATGAGAAGCTTAAAATAAAAAAGTAATAGGGTGAAAAGCTTAACTAATTATGAATGCAGGGGAAACCCACAAAAATATGAGACTCAAAGGTAGCAGTTGAAGCTTTTATGTTAATCCTGATTTAAAGAAAAATTCATTTAGACAAAAGGCAGTTTGCCCCACCTTCCAGATAAATCTCTTAGCTACAAAAACATTCTCTCTCGTAATAGCTATCTTTCTGGTATAGATCTCCTTTCTGATTTCTTTTGGGCAGTTAAAGAGGAGGTAAAAATGTGACTGTACTCAGTGAGTTCATTTTGTTGATGGGTGTCTGGGCCCAATAAAAGACACTGCATAATGGAATACACAAAGGACAAGTATTTCCTCTTGACAAGGAAGGGAGACAGCAAAGCTAGCATTTAAAAAAAAATTATTTATTAATGCATACAAGAACTGGGGTACAGGCCAGAGATGCAGGTGGGTGAGGGGATTCGGGGATTCACCAGAGACAGAGTGGGGAGCAGAACAGGCAGATGGACTGAAATATACTGCTGAGGGGAGCAGTGGGTGGGTCAGGAGAGGTCTGCCACAATATACTTATGCTGCAGTGGCTTCGGATAGCTTCATTGTGCTGTGATTTAATAACCTTTATACCATCAGGGAGGGCCCAAAGCTAGCATTTTTAATAAACTGTCTTGTAGGGGAGACAGTAAGATGAAGTTATATAGTAATGTTTAGTTTGGGAGGAGGCCTTCAGAATGTCTTTGTTCCTAGTGCTTGCATCTTCTGGTTCTAAGGCATTGAGGTCTGCTATGACATGAAACTAATAAAGGGAAAATCCTTTAATTCTCACTGTCATGTCCTCACAAAAACTATTCTTGAATCTGCTGGGTCTTGATTACCTTCAGCTCAAAGAGAGTCTACATGCCAAGTTTGCACATTCTTTGGTGGCTTGTTCTTAACCCCCTCAATGCTAAGTATCAATAGATGGAACTTCAATGGACTACTTTGTGAAATGTAGGGCTATAAACATGAATGAGAAAGTTATCTAGAAGATTAGCATGGTATCAGGGTTCTATATACATGCTCAAAATTGAGTAATCTTCCATTTTATCTGTTTGATATTTGCTGTGTCATAAAGACAAAGCATATGTAGAAAATATTGTAAGAAAGCTAACAAAGTATTATGTGCAAAGGACGGCAAGATTATGTTTTACTGGTACTCTCTGGGAAGACATCATGGATTATGTGGATTGACTTTCAAGGGGAGATAGGCAAGGCTAGTTACAACATCATTTATGGAGCACATATTTGAGTTCTGTAATGCCTGCCGTAATCAGGCACTCTTTGAGGTACTGGGGAAATAGCAATGAACAAAAAGATATCCTTTGCATGGTAGTTTACATTCTTGTGGAGGGGTTTGGAGGATGGAGTAGGGGAGTCATGAGATAACTCTTGACGTAAGGTAAGATATAGGGGTGCAAAAGTATTTGTTTTTACAAGAAAATTATCATTCAGTTGATTTGATTATTAATTTGCGCTCATGCCTTTCATTGAAAATGAGTGCATTGGTTTCACATTGTAGTTATTAGAACTAAATATTGGGTGAGTTGTGGCCTACAAACTGGCTTATGGCCTGCTAATAAACTGATAAGCCAGGTTGACTTTACATTCATTATATTGCTTATTTTCTCTATATTTGTAGCAAGTTCCCATTCATTCTTAAAATAACATTTGGGTGATAAAGTATGTGGTTACCCTGAAGATGAACATTATGAGGTCAGATAACAGACAGCTATAATTTACTATAGGACTTAGGAAAAGTTTCTTTGAACTGTTGTTTAACTGGAGGTCTATTAGATGAATAAAAATAAGACAAATGAGGACAGTTGGTATGTGAGGGGAACTCAGATGTGAATAGTAGTTTAAAAAGAGTGTCTTTAAAGCAAGGAAATTACTCTTCAGTGTGGCTACAGTATAGAGTTGCAAGAAAATCATTTCCTGAAGCTTTGATATTCCTATCTTACTAGTTTCTATTTTTATATTATATTCTCTTTGATATTTTGCATTTTGATTTGGCTTTGATGTCCAGTTCAACAAGTATTGCTTATTTATTAATGATAAGTGCCCTGCCACTGGAAGCTGCTTTAGTATAGGAAAAAAGTGCTATTTCCTCTAGACGTTTTCTTTTTGAAGACCAACAAGCAGGTATACCATTCCAAGGGAACTGATGTCAAGGTATAGAAAAGGGAATCCAGCTTGGCAATATTTGTTAAAGAAATGCTTTGAGAGAATGAGTACTCCAAGTAGTGCAGTTTCTCTGTTCTGTGTTAATAATCACAGGGCATCTTTGATTTCCCCATCCTCCCCCCATCCCTTATCTCTCTTAATTTCAACCATGTGTCTTTAATTATTTTGTGATACTTTTCTTTGCTTATAGGAATAAGTAATGCTAAAACAATGGTTCTCAGTATGTGAGGTCCTGTCACATACTGGGGGGACACAAAGTCACTATTGTGTTCATAATAATACTAACATATTCTTTAAAGGCCTTAGTTACTCAAAAAACTTTGAAGTGTGACATGACTTGTGATTTTGCCACAGGTAGAATACAAGGGCAGATATTAGAATTCAGTGGTTTCCTGTTAAGCCAGGCATTAAAGCAGTTGTAAATATAGGTAAAATAATGCCTTCCTCTTGTTTTGGAGTTTTAAAAATGTATGGTATACTGGCAAAGTCTCTAGGCAGTGCCACCCTTATTTTGTATATTTTGTATTTCAATCCATCAGTGTCTCTAGATTCAAAACTGTGAATCTTGTAGGGTATAATGTATCTGCGTCTTTTTTTTTTTTTTTAAAGCATCTCTACCAATCTCTGCCTTTTTATTTTAGATCATTAACTTTAGTGTAATTATTGATGTTAGGCTTAGGGATGCATTTCATTTCCTGTTTGATCTCTGTGCTTTAGATCCTTTCACTTCTCCCTTTCTGCACCCCTCCCCTCCAACCTCTTCAGCCATTTTTAAGAATATTTGGATGTTTTTTATGTTCTGTTTTAATTTCTCTATTGACTTTTTAGCTGTACTTCTTGTTATATTAGGATTGTAGTATATACATAACATATAGCGGTCTACTTAGACCGCTATAGGTA
>NW_004567109.1:22419966-22542361 GCF_000260355.1 Condylura cristata | reverse complement strand
AGTGATATATATATATATCACTTCCTACCATATATGTTTACTTTGCCCATTTCCTCACCATTTCATATAGTTGTACTATGGATAGCATCTGCATACTTGAAAATCTCGCAGTGATAGAAGTTTTGTCTTAAGGCTATTTTAAACCTAAGAGGAAAACAACTGTCTTCCTCATTTACTTAGATGTCTGATGTTTTAATTTACCCATCAAGTTTTAAAGTTTCCCTTTCTATAATTTCTCATTAAACTAGTGAAGTTTCTTATATTCTTAGTGGTAGCAACAAATTCTCTCAGTTTTCATTCTCTGAAAATGTCTTTCTTTGCCTTCGTTCCTAAAGAATATTTTCATTAGATAATATGGATGCTATACTTATCTCTCATACAGATAAATAATATAGATGATATACTTATCTCTCAGTCTGGATTGAAATTTTTATGCTTTTAGTACTTTAAAGATGTTTATTTTTATGATTTCCCCATCATTTTTATGAGACATCCATATTTTCAGTTTATCCCTTTGTATGTGGGATGCCATTTTCCTCTGGATGCTTTCTGTATTTTTCAGTGATATACTTAGGATGTATTTCTGTATAATTTTTCTTCGAATCTATCCTGGTTTGGGTTAACTTCTTGGATTTGTTAATTTGACTTTCATTAAGTTTTTAGTCATTTCTTCCATCATCCCCTCTCTCCCCCCCCTTTACTTGGCTGCATCTGTCCTAGCCCACAGTGTGAGGGAAAGAGAGTGAAGGGCAAGAAGTTTTCAAAGACATGACCTAGAAGTTGCACTTGTATATGAAGTGGGAAAAGGCCGTCATTAGGGAGAAAGTAGAGAATAGAGATTAGGGAACCATTAGCAATCTCCACTACTGAAGTTTTAAATGTTTCCTAATCTCAACCAATTAAAAGAGTTGTTAAGGAATAGCCACACCACTGGACTTTATGGGATCAGGTCAACATTTTAAAATATAGTAGGAGATTTCAGTAGTGGATCATTTCACAAAACTGGATGTTGGAGAATCTGATGAAATGCCTTCAAATTGTATTAAAGTTGCTGGATATATAAGGTAATAATTACTTATTTTTTCTTGTATTGTAGGCCTCAACTCCATATAGCATAGATTCAGATTCTTTGGGAATGGAGTATATTATTTCGGGAAGTGCCTCTCCAACTCTGGCAATCAACACTGTGACTAACAAAGTAATTCTTTTTAAACACTTTTGAATGTCATTGAGTAATACATTTAATTTTCTATTATAACAACAATAGAATTCTGTATGGTGGAGGTTAAAGGTGATGTAAATTTGGCTAACTGATTTATAGCAGCCTGAAAACTGATGCCATTTTGTTTTGAGTTTTATACATACAGAAGCAAATATTTCTTTGGAGCAACTGGAAGGTGCATATTTAAATTCTTGACACTGTTATTTCCCATTGATAGAATTTTTGAGTTAGCATTTTACTGAATCATTTTGTTTTAAAATTTATTAATTACCCCTCTACCTTTGTAATTGAAAAAAAAAGATTATTAAATTCTCAAAAAGTGAACGGTATCCAGTACAAAATTTGGACAAACTCATAGTATATTGGAATAGTGGTTAACCTGTTTTAATGCTCAAGAGTAGGTAAAAACTCAGAATGTTGTGTTATAGACTGATGCATTTTTGTATGTGAAACAACAGTAAAAATCATTAGATATCTAGTGGAACACAAATATCTCTTCTTTACAAGATGATTTCTTAATCTCATATTTCAAAGCCCTAAAAAGACACTGGTAGGTTCATGAAGTAACTTAGTTCTGTGGATCTTACTTCTTTCTTACTAGACCATGAGCAACTCAAAGCCATTTATTTAAATTCAGTTCAAAAATAGAAAAGTTAACCAATATTGGTTTAAGTCTGTATAGTGGTTACTTGGAATAGGAATGATAATTACTGACTGGTGAATGATGATTGGGAAAGTGCTTGAACAGGCCGTCTGGAGTGACAATGTTCTATACCAGTGGTTCTGTGGCCTGTGGACACCTGGATAACAAGACCCTTTTAGGGTCAATGAGGTTGAAATATTTTTATGATATACTAAAATATCATTTCTTTCCTTCAAATTTTCATTGATGCAGCAAAAATAATAGTATATAAACAGTAACACAAGTCCAGGCAGTAACAACAAACTGTACTAGTAGTCAGTGTACTCTGACTGCTACCTACCCTTCAGATTAAAGAAGATAACCAGTTTTATTTAATAAAATCCTTGGTGAAGCGGAAAAAATAATTTTATTACTGAGTATACATCTTTGTAATGTTCTGTATGATGAAGTGGGAAGTATGTATAAAGCCATTTTAAACTACATACCAATCACCCAGTTATTGTTTTAAGGAACATTTGTAGAATTGCTTGAATTATGTGATTGGGTTGAACTAGCTGCCTTGTTCATGAATCATTGTTTTTACTTGATACAACAACTAATGGTTATTCATGTTTGGATAGTTGGCAGATCATTTTTCTTGAAAATGAATAAAAACGAGTGTCACTATAGGACACAATTGATTAGTACTTCTTGCCAATGATAAGGTTTAAACTTTTAAGCCAAAAAGAATTTGGAAAACATCTCTACCATCTACCACAGTGAATCTGACAATTTCTCAGTCTTTAAAAACCTTAAAGACACTCTAATGAAATTAGTAGTGGTGTCAGCAAGTGTGATATTTTGGTGTTGTATAATGAAATGTGCCACTATTTTGGAAGATGTTCAAATATAGTCTTTCCTTTCCCATTTCCATCTATGTGTGTATGTGTCTGTCTGTCTGTGAATGATAGGTTTTCTTTTTGTACTTGTACCTAAACAACCTGTTGCAGATTGAGTGCAGAAGCAGGTGTGAGAACCTAGCTGTTTCCTGTTAAGCCAAGCATTGAGGTTTACAAAAATGTAAAACAATAACACTCTTCTAATTTTAATTATTTGTTAGAAGAATTTTTTTACATTAACACATAAAATATTACTTATATGTATAATTATTATAAAATAATTATTTAAAATTGATTAATATTTAAATATGTTACAGTTTTTGATTCCGCTTGCCAGTTATTGTTACACATATCAGCATAAACAAAAACTTATTCACTCCTCAGCTTGTTAGAATTGTAAAAGGGTTCTTAAACCAAAGTTTGAGAACTGCTGTTTTATACTTTGATCTAGATGGTTATTACATAGGCAGACCTATTCTATATTAAATAATTTGTGCATTTGTGTAAACTAATAATAATCTCTCCATGTTATATTTTAATAGAAATATTTATCCTTCCAAGTAAAATAAGCTATAAAGATTTGTCCATGACAGCGGAGGGTATTTCTGACTTTATTGATAGGTAATTGAGCACAGACAGAAGAGAATGAATAACTAAGAAAAATGGCCATAGGATGCATGTGATTTGTTGATAGTTTGTTTTATAGTTTTGTTTTTTATTTGTAGGAGGCTTTAAAGGTAGGGTGCGCGTGCGTGCATGCATGCAATTTACACTGAAAGTATGCACCAGTTAAATATTTGTCAAAGGTTTCGTTATTTACTCTCATTTTCCCTTTTTACTCTTCTCCTTTAGTATTTCCTGTCTAGGAAGGCTCCTAACTTACGTGAATGTGTGGCAATTTGGTTTTGCCTTAAATGTGGAGGCATATATGCTTAGTTTTCCACATATTCAGCCTCTTTTGGCTCAAAGGTTTGTGAGCATTGAGTACAGATAGTGATTGGTCATTTGGTTACTAAATTCACCAAATATTTATTTTCTTACATTGTTGTTTATTTTTGTAAAATAGGTGATTTCTCTGCTTGTGTGTAGTCTCCCTAAACCTCTCACCATCAATGAACCATTCCCATAGTCCCTTGTGCTTTACCCTCCCGGGTTTTGACCCGTCTCTCTCTTCTTCCCCTTTTGTACGTCTCAGATCTATAGATTGCTTACCTACAAGTATTCCTCTTATAAGTAAAACCATCCAATATTTTCTTTTTCCTTCTGGCTTACTTTGTTGAGCATAACCCCTTCTAGCTCCATCTATGTTTCAGTAAATATTTGTTATTAATTATATGATAAGAGAAAGCACTATGCTATTTGTAATTACTTACTTTTTGAAGACTTAAGTTGTTCATAGACTAGTAGTGGATAAAAATAAATTAGTCCTTAAGACCAAATGTATATGCAAGTAGGAACAGAGAAAGGCAGTCATAGTAGCATCTAACTAGAACCTTAAAGAAAGTTAGTTTTGTGCTTTAAAAATACCTATTTTTTAGTTTCTGATTTAAAATTGTTACACGTATTACAAACTCAAATGTAAAAATAGATACTATCAGTGATGTCTTTGATGGTGAACATAGACTTAATGATGAGATTAGGGTGCATTAAGCACCAAAAGGAAAAGTACTTGTCTTTCTACCATATACTATCTCAGTTGCATTTTTCATAGAGTTGCTTCAGACGTGCTCTTGATAGTGGGCACTACTTATTCAGATGTTTTTCTTTTCATTGTAGGTAACATTATATAACACTGATCAGGATGGTAGTGACAGCCCACGTAGTAGCCTTAACAACAGTCTTTCGGACCAGAGCTTGGCATCCGTTAATTTAAACAGTGTTGGAAGTGTACATAGTTATACACCGGTAAGTCATGGTGATATTAACTTATTTGTTGAGTGGTCACTTAATACTTAAAATCTAAGCCAAACATAATTGGAATGAAAATAAAAGGTGAAGCTATTTCTCACTAATTAATTCATTAACTTGAATAAGTAGAATAGATGTCTGCTTGGTAATATTTTTATGATGTTAATTTTTCTTTCTTTAACCAAATTTTATTGATTTGGCATTTGTTTATACAGTGATATAATTTGGGGGTGTACATGATAGTGATTTAATTGGGCACTCTTTTTTTTTTTTTTTACCAAATTAGGTACAAATACAGGGTTGTTCCATGTTACAAATTTTGGTCTACTTTACTCCATCTATGCAATTTGAAAAGGAATAAAAAAAGTACTTTAGTCTAACTCTATATTTGATAATGATTTACAGTCCTTGGTTAAAGAGCTCCGAAGATGTTTGTGTCAACCTATTTTCCTGCTATAGACTTGAGAAGGATAGTCTCCAAATCTCTAAAGTTAAGATAGCCTGGTACCCAAGTGTTAACTCATTTTGTAGTTTCAGTTTTGGTCTGGAAAACAAAACTATTTTATAAAGGTACCTGTGTGTGAGTATTTTTGGCCCTGTGCTAATTTTGTTATTACAAGAACATGACCCTTGGGTTACCTGATACTTCTTTTCAAAATCATCTGGTAACCATCTCTGCTGGTAGATAGCAAATAGTGCCATATATGATAGTTATAAATTTGACCTCCTGAGATCACTCCTTGTCTTTGGTTTAGTAAATAGGTAAAATTTTTTACAGAATAAAATAAGAAAATAACACAAAGAAAGCAAAAACTTAAAAGACCAGAATATAAAATCACATTGTAGGAAAAAAGAAAGGTAACTGAAAAACTCTTACCAGTATTCTAAGGGGAAAAAATAATCTCCCATAATGCAGAAGAAAGATAAAGGAATCAAAAATATGTAAAAGAAGATGCCAGATATGGAGAACACAGAGTTAGTTACATTTAGTCCTGAAGAAAAAAATTGTTGGAACAGAGGCAGTTCCTAAAAGAAATAGAAATTAAAGGAGTTACTGGGTTTTAGGAAAGTTAATAGAAAACTTGTATTTATCACAACATGACAGTTTTTTAAATTTCTTAAGCAACTATCCATGTAAATACTTTGGCAGAAGAAGATACATTTAATGAAGTACAAATCACACTTCTCTTCCATTGTATTAAATGACAAAAAATAATGGAATACTTTAGCAGATTTTTGAGGGTACAGCTTTGGGTTTATAACCAGTCAAGTTATCATTCATACATGAGTTCAGTAGAATTACATTCTTTGATATTCAGAACTTAGAAAGTATCCTACCCTTGTTTTCATGAAAAATTCAAGCAGCACATTTAGAACTACGTGACAGAAGTAAGAACAGCTATCCATTATGCTAGTAAATGTAAGAGGGTTAAACTCCCTTATTAAAAGCTAGATATTGTAGACAGCTTTTTTTTTTAATTTACTAACAGAATACCAAGTTGTCATTAAGTATATCATCAACTGTTTTTGTACTTGTGACATAGCATAAACTGAGCCTCTGAATACACAATGAACACTACGGTATTGAGACACTTTTATTACTTCAGATACAAACCAGATCAGGATATTGTCAGTTTCCTCACCTTATGGTACTTCACCAAACGTAAGGAACTAAATTACAAGATTACATATGTGTTTGGGTCACTGTAGTTGAGAAATGTTACTTTCCATCTTGCTGTCAACAGTTGTATAACCTGTACTCTAAGTGTGGTAGTTGGTAGCAGTGTTATGCTTCTCTGGAAATAGGGAGGCAGATGAGGAACTGTTTCTTGGAAACTGCCTCTTCCTGCAAGAAAGGAATGCAGTTGAGAAGTGGTGAATGAGAATTTGCTATTCATAAAACCACTTGTCATCCCTTGCTCCAAAACAATCATGTTCTACCAAGATATTTATCATTCTGCCATTGAGACTTGTCTACGTGAACTGCATAAAGACCATAATGCTAGTGATAGAAAAGCCATTTCCCCACAGAAAATTTGTGTTTTTCCATGTTATTGCAGATTCCTTGTGAGCATCATTTTGAGCGGCTGCATAAATTTACAGTGCATGTTCATATCTTGACTTTTCAAAATACCACATGATATTTTACCACCTCTTGATTTAATCCTCAAGAAATACAACTGGTCCTTTTTATTAATTTCTAGTTATGCAGCCTTCAAAGATAATTCTTATGTTTTAGGTGTTAATGCACTTTTCATTAACTGCATTATTTAGTCCCCAGATTTATTCTGGTTTTATCAGAAACTCCTTTGCCATTTGAACTTCATCTTTCATTTCCTCATAGTTTCATTTTAAAAAAAATGTTCATAAGAAATGAAGAGTTAGGTGTATCAAAATAATTTGCTGTTCTGGGCAGCACCGTGCAACCTACAGTATTTGGGCTTAAATACTTAAAGATTAATTGAGTAAATTAATGAGAAATAGTAGTCGCTTTGTAGTATTGCAGAAATTTGAAGTTGAAATTGCTTTTGAAGAAATTAGGGAGAAAATCTTGCAGAAATTGAAAAGGATCCAGGTCTAGCATAACACTTTTTTATAAGATTTTGAGCAAGTCATTTAAATTCTTTGAACTCTCTCCCCATATCTATGAAATGTAGAGATTAGACAGACTTTTCTGGTTCTTCAAGATCCAAATTAATAATTTTGCAGCCTGCTCTTTATGTGTACCCAATTTAACAGAGGGAGGAAAGCCAAAGACAGGGAAGTTATTTCCTTTGGGTTGTAGAAATTGTTACAGTATTTATAGATACATACGTTCTGTAATGAATCTATCCTGAGGAGGAGCTACTAAAATTAATATTATCTTCTTTGAATATTAGGTGACAAACCATCCAGAACCGGTTTCACAGTCATTAACTCCACAACAGCAGCCACAGTACAATCTTCCAGAACGAGACAAACAGCTACTTTTCTCAGAATATAATTTTGAAGATCTCAGTGCCTCATTTCGAAGCCTCTACAAGTCAGTTTTTGAGCAGTCACTTAGTCAACAAGGTAAGTTTAAAAAAAAATTTTTTTTGTAAAGTAAATTTTCATTGAAAACTTTTTTTAAGAATTGTTTTCTTTCACATAGCAGCTGTTTCTTTACTCTTAGAACATTATCAGGATTATGAGTTTATGATTAATAATTATGATTAACAAATACTCATATTATGTTCTTGTATCTTTACTATATACTGTATATATTTACGCCATAGCACAAGGATGTCGTGTAAATTTCATTTTCCACCTTTGCTTCACATTGATTACTGGAGCTATCCTAGAGTACTGTCTTGAAGAATTTTGACATTACAGCTGTGCCATGTGGGGAGATTGCCATGGTTAATTATTGGTGTTGGGCATGTGAAGGTTTTGAATGGTAAATGTTGTCTCATAAGAATAGATGTGCCATGCTTTCTGTTCTGCCAGGTATTGGCAAAATAACTATTGGAACAGTAGCAACACATTTGCAATTTCACAGTGGCTCTTAAATGAACACATTAGCTAGTTGTTAGCTTTTGGTCATTGTCTTTTTACAATATACTTAAATCAGATTTAACACCAATCAAATATGATTTTGGATGAAATGCAGTATTAAGTGTTAGCCAGATGTTACATTGTTGCAGTCATGTGTTACTATGCCACTGGATGCTGGTTTATTTTTAGGTAGTATTGAGAGGATACATCTTCTTCCTCCATAGAATACTTGTTAGAAATTGCTGGGAGCTCTAGTATTGCAACTTTTCCTTCTTTGTTTGGCAGATGAACTATTCATACTCTCAGTCAGAGCATTTACCTGCTCATCAATGAACAAAATAGAAATTCTTGTCTTTTGTAGAGTTTACATTTTAATATTTACTGTGAGATATTATGAAAGTTGATGGTGGTATTTATATGTTGGATATATAGATTAATATCAGGTTTACATTGGGCATTAATTTTTCTGATTAATACAGAATTAATAGAAGACTTGACTAAGTAGATTCAGCCTTGATGATCATAGTGGTAAAACACTGATTTTGAAATAACAGTGGCAACAGTTTCTGAAGCTCATAACGTTATTTTTATTATACTAATAAAAGAAAAAGAGAACATCATGGTAGGAATTCTGGGCCTAGCCCATGTAATAATACCATAGCATGGACTAAATAAACTTCACCTTTCTGGACTTCAGCATCTCTGTTTGTATAATGAAGATGATTAGACTAGGTCATTGGCTTTCAAAGTGCTCACTCACTCTGGAGCCCTTGACTTTGTGAAGGTCTGTGGAAGGAGACAGCTGCACATAAAGAACAAGACTTACTAGGTTTCCCTTCATGGCTTCAAAAAACAACTTTAGGCTTATTATTTTTGTAAATTGTGCTTCTGAAAGGTATTTTGTTTTATTTAAAAATAATTTGGGATTGAAAGTCTTGACGTCATATTTGGGTTTGCTGTTAATAGGGACTTCAATAGGAGTGTTGGAACTAGATAATAAATAACTGCTTTCTTTCATCTTACTGTAGTAACCGTGTTATTCCCTAGAAATGATAGTTTTTCAAGGCCAAAGCAAGAAACTTTATTAACTTTTCTGCCTTTAAAATCTTTACTTACTGAATTTTAAGATTATCTTATAATGTACCTGTATGCAGTTTTCCTATTAGGGAAAGTATGAGAATACTTTTATTTCAGTTTAAAAGTTGACTGTTTTGTTGATTCACACTATGCTGTGGGATTTTAATTTTCATTAATATAACTTTTTTGTTTGGTTCAGAAAAACACTATGAAGATAGTCTAGTTATGTAGAACCAAACGTTGCAGTAAGATTTATTAAAATGAGTGTTTACTTGCAAACCAAACATACATTATTTTTAACATTAGGCACTTCTGGCCTAATCATCATCATCACCATAGCAGTTAATATTTACTGAGCTCATCCTGCAGCCTTCACTTGCACCATGGCATTTAATCCTCACAGCAACTCTATGAAGTAGGTACTTTATCATACCCATTTATAGTTGAGGTAATTGTGGCCTGGAGAAAACTTAATAACTTTCTGAGGTTACCAAGTTTGTGTAAATGGCAGTGCACAGACTTTAATCTCTACTTTCTGGTACTATAAAGTATGTGCTCTCTCAACTCCTAAATTGTGTCTGTCTTACAAATGTTTCATAAGAGTAGTCAGAAAGGATAGTAGAGATGACTATCTTGTTTTATTTAGTCTTAGGGATTCTAGCCATGTTGGACTTTATTTCTCCCCCCGCTCCTTCTCTCAAAATCTGGGTCATCAGGCCTACAGCAAACTATCTGAAGTGACCCAACACCTCCCCCACTTTTTCATCATCTTTCAGATACAGCCCTTTCAAGGAAGGCTTCTCTGTCAGTAGGCCCTTCCTAGGTAAATAGGCAAGAAGCATCCCCTCTATATACATTTGCCTTAGTATTTTCATTATTGAACATCATCTCAAGTGTCTGTCTCTCCTACTAGTCATGAGTTATTTGAGGGCAGGAATGATCCTTCTTACTCTTGCCAGTAACCCCAGTCTAGTGTACAGTGGATGTTCCATCAGTACGTGTTAAAAGTAAACCAAAGTTACTTCCCAACTACATACATTTTTGCTTTGTGAATAATTTTGTGAATGTTTGTCATAAAATACAACTTAACTCTCCACAAATGATTTTGTTTTTGTGTATAGGTTTGATGAACATCCCTTCTGAATCTTCCCAGCAGTCCCACACTTCATGTTCCTATCAGCACTCTCCTAGCAGTACAGTGAGCTCTCACCCACACAGCAACCAAAGCAATCTGTCCAACAGTCATGGCAGTGGCCTCAACACCACGGGTAGTAATTCAGTCGCACAGGTCTCGCTGTCTCACCCCCAGATGCACACTCAGCCAACTCCACATCCGCCCCATCGACCGCATGGTTTACCCCAGCATTCACAGCGCCCCCAGCACTCAGCACCACACCCACAGCAACACAGCCAGCTCCAGTCCCCACACACTCAGCACCCCTCTCCACATCAACACATACCACACCATCCAAACCATCAGCACCAGACGTTGACCCATCAGCCACCCCCACCACCACAACAGGTATCCTGTAATTCTGGTAAGTTTGTGTCTTCTGACTTATGTTTAGCTAACTGTCAATTAGGATCTGTCTTCTTTTACCTCAGTTTTACTACCAAAACACTTCTTGTCTGTTTCATTTTGTGTTTGCTTACTATAACCCTAGAGTTCTAATCATTCAAGCTACAGATTGACCTGGAGATTTTCTTGATTAAAATGTATTGTGGTAAAAGACAGGCAGACTCAGCAACTAATGCAGGTTTTGGTTTTAACTCTTACCATGTAGAAAGCAAATGTTTTGTGAGCATTCAGAAGACAGAAATCTGCAATCTGTTTATAATCCTTGTGACTTTGTGATTTTAGAAGAAAAGTGGAACTAAAATACTGTTACACAGTGTTGTTATGAGGAGTACACTGAGAATACAAATAGGAATGCTACTGCTAGTACACTACTTTATTTAAGTATTCAGTGATTGTGCCCATTCTTCTTCCTTTGATTATTCCCACCAACTATGTTATCTAAGAATGAGAGATTGCACAGGAGAAAATATTCTTTATACCCGAATTAAAAAAAAAAAATTACTGCTCTTAAGTTAGGTGGTTTCTAGTGAGGTACTTAACTGCCATTGCTCTGAGCCAGGGATTCTTTACCCTGCAGCGCCCTGGGGTGGCAAGGGCATGGACTGCCAGGTAAACTAGCTAGGTAAACTAGGGACTCTGGAATGGCGTGGAGCTTCTTCCCATAGCTTACCTGGCTGTACACTTACCAACCACTGATAAGAGTTTTAACCTGAAGTATGATTTCTAAATGTTCAGCAGTGTATCAAAAATTAGTCAGTATTTTCCTTAGTGTATATTTCAAACTTTCACTGTTCAAGAGTCACAATATTTTCAATATTATTTTGATAGGTGTTTCAAATGACTGGTATGCAACACTTGATATGCTAAAAGAAAGCTGTCGAATTGCCAGCAGTGTTAATTGGTCAGATGTAGATCTTTCACAGTTCCAAGGTGAGTACTGGTTCCTTTTGTCATAGGACCAAATATGTTTGATTCTGTTTTTCCCTGATAGATTTCTTCTTTGTAGTAGAAATAAGCATTTCTTTATATGCAGTTGGTCGTATACTTCCAAACAGTATTTTGCAAAAATCGTAAGTGAACTTTTGCCAGTTGATCTAGCAGAGTCACACAGAAAAGTTCTTAGATAACCCACATTCTATATCTTTAAAACGTATACAGCATTGAAAACTATTTCACCAGGAAACACAAGTTTAAAAATATTGCAGTTACTATTTTATATCTGCATCTTTGAAAACATACCAATAAAATATCTGTTGGTTAATTTCTAGAGGTGAACTTTTTTTGATGGAAGGTATATGTATTAAATATCTTGATATCAGTATTGCCAAGTGGCATTTAAAAAGGTTACCTGGGGTCCTCCCTGGTGGCCTAGGGGTTAAGTTTCAGTGCTTTACTGCTTTGGCCCACTACAGTGGCCTGAGCTTATACCCAGGGAGCTCACTCACATATGGCGCAGCAGACCTGTGCTGTCTCACCCACTGCTTCCTTTAGCAGAGTATCTCAGTAGATCCACCTGCTCTGCTCCCCGCTCTATGTCTGGTGAATCCTCTCACCCCTGTACCCTAATTCTTCTACATAAGAATAAATAAAATCTTAATAAAAAAAAAAGGTTATACCATTTACATCCCCACTAGCAAAGCATGAAACCAGTTGCACAGCCTTTGCAAAATAGTATGGTGTTAGATGTTGGGATCATTGCCAATCTAGAAAGTAGGAAAAATATTTACCACCTTAGTTATGATGTCCCCTTGTCTTATTATGTGTAAATCGAGACAAACATTTCAATATGTCTAAAAAGCATTTGTATTTGTGTGTGTGTGTATTTTTCTGTTAGCTCCTAACACATCTTTCTATGGAATTTTTGGTAGCTACTGTTTCTTATTGACTTGTAAACTTAAATATTAAGTAAGTTAGGCTTATTTATTCTGTTAGTATTAATTCTTGTTTGTAGTTTTTTATCTTTCTTAGAAGTGTTCTTATCTATGAATATATTTTTTGTACTTTATTATATAATCACATTTATTGGTAGCTTATGTTTCTAACTTTTGTGTTCTCTGTAGACAACACCTTCAACTCTAAGATTGAGCTAAAATAATCTTAAAACATCATTTTCAAGTGGAAATTTTAAGAACTGAAAATAAAAACGTGTCATTATTACTTTTGCAATGTTTGCATGAGTATGCTAACTGTATTTTTAATGCTTCCCTTCATAGGTTTGATGGAGAGTATGAGACAAGCAGATCTCAAGAACTGGTCTTTAGATCAGGTTCAATTTGCTGATCTCTGTTCTTCTCTTAATCAGTTCTTTACACAAACTGGCCTTATCCACTCACAGAGTAATGTTCAGCAGAACGTCTGTCATGGCACCATCCATCCAACAAAACCTTCCCAACACATTGGAACAGGTATGGGCTTAATTATTTTCTTGATTTTCTTTTGCCCATTCATGTTAACTATCTGGAGCAACTGGTACATCGTTAACGGTGACAGTGGTCCATTTATAGCTTTTTATTTCTAGTAAGTGAACAAAATTAATGTACTTAATTCTGTCATAGGAAAGTTGAGATAAAAAGACTTTTTCTGTCATGATTTATATGATTATTTTGTTTGTGGTTAACTTGTTTTCTATGACCTCTTAAGTTAACAAATAAGAATTAAATGTCTTAAAGATATTTACACATCCATAGTCATGATGTTATCAATTTAAATTTGTATAGACTTATCAGTGCAAATCAACGTTTTTTTTGTATCTTGTAAAAATGGTTAAGCAAAAGTAAAGTTCAAACTTTTCATGACAAATAGACATAATGGTAAATAGTCCATTGATTTTTTTTTAAGGTTTATTTATTTATTTATTTATTCATACAGAACTGGGGTACAGGCCAGAGATGCGGAGGGTGAGAGGATTCACCAGAGATAGAGTGGGGTGTAGAACAGACAGATCAATGAAGTACACTGCTGAGGGGAGCAGTGGGCGGGTCAGGAGAGGTCTGCCGCACCATGTGGATCTCCTCCGGGGCAGGTGGGGATCGAACTCATGCGGAAGCGGCTTAAGCTTCTTTGTGCTGTGCTTTAACCCGCTGCCCCACCAGGGAGGGCCCCATTGATGTTTTTAATCTTTAACTCCAGACTCAAAATTTATGTTCTGTGTTTTTCATTTCATGTTTTTTCTTCACTCTTTGTCCTTAGAACCCAACCACCTCTTCTACTCTGAGTGCAGTGCCTACATGTTTTATCTTCCCCAGTTTCAGTCTGTAGGCATTTAATATTCAAGTTCTTTCTCTCTTTGTTAGAGTTTCTTGCCTCCTTTATCTCCAAGTTGAATTTTCTATGTTACCTTGGTTTTACACTTGATGTTAAAAACACTCTCTTGAGTGGCTTCCTTTAGCCACTGTCATACTTTGCTTTGTATGTTTGGTCTTCCCATGTTCTCAGAACCCCCACTTGGGTTGCAACCCCCAGTTGTTGTTTGATATGTTCAAAATCTTTTATTTTTGTTTTCTTTATTTGAATATCTTACTTAAGTCCTCAGTGGATGTTTGAGTATGAGTTACTTATGCATTCTATGAATTATGTCAGTGCAGGGACCTCCTTCATTGTCAGCCACATAAAAATTATTTAATGTAAGCGGAATTATTGACTGTCCTTAAAGTGCCAGACACCAAGCTATTTTTTGGTAACTGTTTAATTCCTCTATCTCTCTCCATTTGTCATTTCTGCTTTCGTCATCTTCCCGATACATACGCTGTCAAACTTTTTTCAGTGATGGTAACCACATAAACGTAAAGTCCTGTTTGTAATCATCCTTAAGTGTACAATTTTTAATAGCATTAAATACATTCATAAAATTGTGCAACAGTCACGACTACTCACCCCCATAACTCTTCTCCTCTTACAAAGTAAATATTCTGTATTCATGAAACAATACCCCTCATTCCACCCCCTGCCCTTCCAAACCCTTACATCTTTTGGTTTTTGACTGCTCTTAAGTAAATAAACTCCAAATAGGTGTTTATTTCCATGACTGACTGATGCCACTTAGCCTAATGTCTTCAAAGTTTATCCATGTTGTAGCATGTTAGAATTTCCTTTTTGAGGGTGTATTATTTTCCATTTCATGTATATACCATTTTTTGCTTACCCATTCATCTGTGGATATACATGGGTTGCCTTTTTTAGTGCTTGTGAACAATGTTGCTGTGAACATGGGTTTATGAACACCTGCTTTTAGTTCTTGTGGCTGCATACCTACGTGAAATAACTAGATCATATACAATTCTAGGCATAATTTTTGAGGCTACATCGTGCTGTTTTCCACAGCAGCTGTACCATTTTCCATTCCCACCTAGCATTTCACACGGGTTCCAGTTTCTTTATGTCCTCACCAGCATGTTATTTCCCTTCTTTTTTTCAAATAATATCTATCCCAGTATATGTGAGATGGTTATTTTATTGTCATCTTGATTTGTATTCTTTGTTGAATAGTGATGTTGGATATCTTTTCATCTTCTTAATCTGCTTTCTTTAGTTGTAGGTGACAATACTATAAGATTTTAATGGTTCATTTGTTTCTTCTCTTTCTGACTAGGAAATTTGTACATAGACTCCAGGCAAAATATCCCTCCTTCAGTGATGCCACCCCCTGGTTATCCTCATATCCCACAGGCACTCAGCACTCCCGGAGCCACGATCACAGGTAACTTGGGATGTGTATGTGTTGCATTTGGTACTTAAGAGTTTAATACTGAAAAGTTTTGTTGTCCCAGAAGTAAATGAGTCTGCCTCCAGAGGGAGTAAACTCCATGCGAAGTTAGTTACTGGGCTCCACTGCAGGTTGAACAGATTCAGATGTTATTTGGCATGTAGCCATATGATCGGAGGTTTCTCTTGGCCCACAGATGCTGTCATTTAAGTTAACACCCTACCTCTTTTAAGTTGTCTTGAAGCATAGAACTTGTCCTAGTGTCTTCGATAATTTTGAAACTTACTTGACTTCACAGGATTTGGCAGGTACCTACTTTGATTGGCTCCTGTATATTTGCTCCATTCTTTCTGATGAAGTTTCCTCAGTTTCCAGGAAAGTATACTATAGAGGAGGAATCTTCAGGATTTAATGGTTTATAAATTTCCCTCCCTGCTTTCAGAATATAGGACTAGTTGCATTTCGTAAGGCAGTAGAGGCACATTTTAAGAATTAGCTAAATGAGAAATCTGAGATGCAGGAGGAGACAGAATTTACTTAGAGTCACCAGTTCAGTAATTGGCCGGAGCAAGACTCAAGCCGTAATGTCATTTTTTCCCCCCTTGAACTATTTACTTTGGCTTTTTGAAGAAAAGATAAAAGGCAATGTGAATTTAAAATCTGTGTGCCAGTTAGTTTGAAGGAACATGTTTTTTGATGAAGGGAAAGAATGTTGTCCCGCCTCAGCACCAGTGACTTTATAAAATACGGTAGTCAAGATGCTGGAGCCTGATTGTTAAGGTTTGAATCCCAGTGCTTTGCCACTTGATAGCTTCCCAGCCCTCATATCTCAGCTTTCCTGCCTATGAAGGGGGGCTAATAATACTCCCTAAGTTCTGATGTTAAGAAGATTAAGTGAGGGTATAGGTAAATGTCCTAACTAACCACCTGGCACATTGTAAAGAACTTGTAAGTTAAAAAAAATAAAATGCAGGCGTTGCTGCTTTATTGTGATATACTAAAAATCTTAGCAGTTTAAAAAAGCATATAATTTTATAATATAATTTACATAATACATAATATGCATAATATATGTAAATTATATTATAAAATGATAGGATTTCTGAGAAAAGTAAGATTGGCAATAGGCTAGAAATTAGGCTTAAGAAAAGCTTTTAATAATACAGTAAAGATTCCTCATTGGTAAACATATATTTACAAATTTCTAAAAAAATGGTTTATTTTACATGTAAATGTAATCATTTGATGTGGAAAAAAGAAAAAACACCTGATTTAAGAAGGAGGTTTGTTAAAGATACGGAGACAAAGACAGAATGTACCAAAATTGGGTAGCACCAGCAGCAGATAGTCGTATCAGTCCAGGAGAAGAGGATGGGAGGTCAAGCCTCAGTACTCCTGGGCTCCTCCATGGAGCTAGTTACTCAGCTAGTCACGGTTCTCAGCTGTGTTGCTTTCTGTTCCCATGCCATTACTTGGTGGCACAGAATGAACTGGCTGGAAAAATTCAGTCTGATTTCATGTGATTTCAGAGTTGCACTGACTTCATTGTCCTTTTACCATTCTCATAGGTGTCAGTTCATGTTCCTGAAACACATATTGAAGCAAAACAGACTTTATAAGAAATGGTTATATCAGCATGTGGAAACTTGAGCATTCTTTATGCCCTCCTTGCTGAAGCCTGGCATAATGGAAAAAGCATGGTTTCGGTATCACGTAAACTTGAGTTCAACCTCTCTTTCCCGTAACTAGTTGTATGACTTTCAGAAGGATGCTGCTCATCCCCTTAAACCTGAGCCCCCTTACCTACATAGAGTGAATCGTAAGAACTACCTGGTTGACAGCTTCTGGGTAGATTTGTGAGATGATGTGCAGTGGGTTGCTTGGCACATAGGAAGCTACCCTGAAGGCATGTCTTTGTTTCTTCTGTTCCTTCCTTACGTAAGTGATGTTGTCTCCTTCCATTCAGGCCACCACGGAGCCATGAACCAGCAGCACATGATGCCTTCCCAAGCCTTCCAGATGCGGCGCTCTCTGCCTCCAGATGACATCCAGGATGACTTTGATTGGGATTCAATTGTGTAGTGCTTGTTCTGCACGGCACCAGACACCAGTGTCACCTTTCTCTGCAGTGAAAGGAAAGGTTCAAGGGAATCCAGTTGAGAAAGCAAAGTTGCTAATCACTTTACCAATGTTATCAGAATTTCTTTTGAAGACAATCAGAAAGATTTTAGCTGGATAACTTACTGCTTTTATCTGACTTAAACAAGTACTACATGTTTGTCTCCCTGCCAGCTGCCCTCTGTAGCTCCTAACTGTTCTGTGATTTGAACGGCTTTTGCATATTTGTGTCAGTTTGATGTTGACCACAAGTGCCAGACTGATTTTTCAGGCAGAGCCTATTTTGCTGCAAGCAGTTTATAGATACATAATGTGTAAATATGTACAAACATTTCTGAAAGGCTTCCTTTCCCCCCCACCCCCATTGGATTATTATGTCTTGAGAAGAAAGTTACTGTGAGTTTTTATTCCTTGTTAAGCGATTTTCTGCAGGGTGCTTTCAACAGATGTTGGCAACTGAATGGAAATAGATTTTTTTCAAAACCCAGTTCCCCTGATTTAATCTTACTCAAAATCGTGGCAGTGAGTTCTACTCAGTAAATTAAAGGAAGAACCCAGAGTTGTTTTACTCTCCAAACAATCTGAAGGGGCAGGTTGTTCCTGAGCAGCATAAAGAACTGACCAGATTTGATTTGATGTTTGGGGGATTCTAGAATTTTTATTGTACCCGTAACTGTCTGTTTTCCTATATCTGCATTACAGCTCTGAAACGTAGTTGATTGGGTAGAAGCTGGACATTTGCTTGCCTCTACAAACAAATCAATGCCTCCATATTCACTTATGTATTTATTATTCAGAAGTGTTATTTTAGTATTTATTGCTACCTTCTGTGAATGCTCAGCTCCCATTGGATTCATTGAGGAGAAATGCAGTGTCAGAAAGCACAGAATTATTTTTCTTGATAAGAGTTTACAGACAAGACAATCAGAGCGAGATTGTGTAATTCTTTTTAGTGTCACTCCTTTTACCATGTGAGTATATTACTCTATCTTAGCATCTGCTGATTGAGGCATATTAACTAAATAGGATTTTTCTGGAATTTGAATCAGAGATCATTTGTGCAACAGAACAGGAGGGCAAGTTTCTGCATTAATTTGCTTTCCATTCATATAACCAAAATGGAGGGTAGAGCCACCCATAGATTTTATTTGCCTCAGTCTTCAGTGCAGTTATTATTTGGTTCCTGCTGTTTCTGTTGTCCTGTGTGTCTGGATGCATGGCATTTGGCTGCTTTCTTTGAAATGGAGCTTCCTCTCTGGAGGTTTTATTAGTTGCTGTTTTATATGCTATCACAGTTACTTTGCATGGGTTGATTATCTTAGTTTTATAATAAAACTGAAAATTGAGATTTATTTTTAATGAATAGTTTTTGAATTGGTTCTTTAGTTCAGAAAAAAAAACAAAACAAAACTTCTTTTAGTTCTAATAGGGATATCCCATATCCCATCAAGGCAGCTGCCTACCTGTTGCTTTTTAGCATCTCTAGTCTCTGTCAGCCATGGTTCAGTCACTTTAATCAGCCTGAGTGATTCTGTGACTGAGTAATCTCTACTTGAACTAAACAGGCATCTTTGTTTCTCTGTGTATGTTTGTGAGAGTGTTTGAGAATGTGTGTGGGTGTTTTTTTTTTTTTTTTTTTTAATGGAGTGTTGCCTTGAATGAATCATTGGGAAGCCAACCATGATTAAGGCTGGTAAGGTTGGGAGAGAGGAAGGGCTTTATGTTCCTGTTGTTTGGACCCTGCTTGGCATGAAAAAGAAAGCTCAGTTCTAACCCCTTGGATCAGTGCAAGTCATAGGATTCTGGGAAGATAGTCAACAGGCCCCCTCATGTGGATCAAAGGCAAGATGAGGTAGCAGCCTGCAGTGTAAAGGCTTGAAAGAAAAGGGGGTGATTTTCAGTAGTTTGCTCAAGCCACTGTTTTTTAGATGCAGAGTAGCTATTTTGAAGGAAAATTGCTTGGGTAGCAATGTGCACTTTAAACAATTTGGGTATTGGAATGCAGTCTCATATTGAGTGAGTGAGTAGAAACTACTGATGAAGATTTTACACATTTTGTGCATTTCCTTTTTGGCAATCATTACTGATTTGCAGTAATCAATATTTTTATGAGGATTTAAACTTACCAGAATGGCCCTGGAGGCAGCCTCTCCACCCAGACCCATCTGCTCTTGTGATTCAGGTGATCAGGAGCCCTGGACAGCTGTTCTCAGTGGGCTCCAGCAGGGGGCTGCTGGCTGAGGTGTGGAGCACCCTCCAGCAGCCTCTCAGTGCTAGGTGCTAATGCAGAGGAGGTTTTCTGTCTTGGGCTTGACTTGGCTGAAGACTTGGGGGGAAAATAATAAATGCATATAATCAAAAGGGGCAGCATATAATCAAACAGGAGCACTCTGTCCAGGAGAATAATCCGACTGGCATTTGTGGCAGTTTTTGAAATGTAAATGTATCCATGTGTGTTCTTGTAAATACGTGTCTCTCAGATGTCCTTTGAAGTGGGAGGGAATCAATCTGGGGATTATTTCAAATGGAATAGAGTATTTTGATATTGTTCATTCAGAGGGTGATGTGTACATATCTATATTGTATATATGTGATGAAAATGCATTGGCTTTTTGTGCACACACAATCTGCTCTCTGTACTGCTGTTGGACAGTCAGTGTTTTAATGTTTCTACAGTTTTGCTATTGCACGATTTCATATTTTGCCTCTATGATGAACGGCACCCATTCTTTGTAACTGTTAGTGCTGTAAAGAAATACTCCAAGTGTCATTAGGATTGTTGCTGCCAGAACTGATATGCATGAATGGCACTTAAAATAAATATATTATGGTAACTCCATTTACAACACCTATTGTCTGTGTTATTTGCTGCAATTGAGGAAATGAGATGGTGCTAGTTCAGTCAGGGTCTCGGGGTGTGTCCTTTATTCCTGCCCTGCAACAGTAGCTGCTACCGTTTACCGAACATGTCTCTAGCTCTGTGAACTCGGGGAATTAGTAAATTTTCCTGAGACTCGTTTTCCTCATTTACAGTGCCTGTGAAATGAAGATCAGAATAGCTACTTCTTAGAGTTGTGGTGGGCTTAAATTCATGAATGCAGCAAAACATTTAGAACAGTGCTTAGAACATATAAAAATACTCATTGGGTAACGTGGTGTGCTGAGGAGATGCTGCAATCCTTAACTCCCAGCTGTGAGCATTCAGACTACCGTGGCTTGCCCAGATCATCTGTTGGCAAGTGGCAGTTTGTGTCGTTTGACTCCGGTGTCATCTTTTTACACCATCCTCTTACTTCCAAGGGAAGTCTCTTAGCCCTGTCCTTGCCTCCAGCACTGCCTTCCCAGAGAGGTATTTCCTAAATACAGGTGGAGCGCACCTGTATCAAACATTTCTGTGAGAAAGCTGGCCTTTCTGCTTGCAGGCGATACAGACCTGTTCTGGACAGCAAGCAAACGCCAGCCCGCAGAGGCTGCTCTGAAGTCCCCCCTTTTCAGGCAAGATCCTGAGAGGGAGGAGGGGTCACGTGAGGGCTGTGGCAGTGGTTTAGGGAAGCCTAGGTTTGGCAGAGGCTACTGAAGTTGAGTCTTCAGGGGTCTTAGGCAAGAGGGACAAGGTATTTTCATTTACACCACTCTGTGTAGGCCTGGAAGCTGGATTAGCCAGGGTGGGAGGGTGGGGATTGAAGCGGGAGAAGGAGTGGGTTGTTGGTGAAAGAACCAAGCCTGGGGCACCTGTGTGAGAAATGGCAACAGGGCAAAACCATAGGGAGCCCGCAGCACCGGCGGCAGTGACTGCAAAGCCGCAGCCTCTCAAGGGGAGAGCTACCCAGGGGTCCCATGATCCGTGGCGCTTCTCGTGGCACTTCTCGCTCCTTCCAAACTCAATGTTGCCAGAAAGAGCAACTTATTACAGCTGTACAGAAGAATTGAGGCACAAAAAGTTTCACGTCCCTGAATTCTCCCAGCTAGCAGAGGATCATTCTGAGCCTCACCCTAAACCGCACTTCCTTTCACTCCACTGCTTTCCAAAAAGGACTTGACCCAAAGCCATGGGTAGTGCCTGCCCAGCTTGTGAGTGTGAGCCCATCCGTCCCAGGACTCGGCCTTACTCCCATCACAGGTCAGTTCTGGCTGGCAGCATGCCACAGGATTGTCCTAGGGGGAAGGCTTAAATCTCACTTGGTGCTGATTAAGGCGCAGGTGAAGTGTACCTTTATGCTAATCAGACGAAAAGAAAAACCAAGACCATTAAGACCTATAAAGTGGTGTCTTCTATACCTCTGCAGAAGGGTCTCACCACTGAGGTGGTTTCCGTGGATAGACAGACGCACTCTGCCCAGCCTTGCCTTCGGATGTGAGCCAGCTACTTCAGAGCTGGCAACCAAGACCTAGAAGAACTGGCCCTTTGGGCATAGGAGACAAGGTGTGTTTTTTCCCACCATGGTGCCTTGCTGAAGGAGTTCGAGTGCTGTCAAACTTGCCAGCCCTTCTCCGTGTGATTATGTGATCAGTCAACCCATGCAAAACACAAACTAGGTTAAGTGGCACCAAGACCAGAATGCACTCATTGGGAGGACCATCTGTGGCTTCCCTCTCACATGGTTTCCCTGAGCAGAGCTGAGCCAGAAATAGAGAATATAGGGCAGCCATCATTTATTAGGTGTTACATAGCATTACTAGTCAGTCCATGCACTTGATAGCGGTTATCATCTTCTTTAAAGTCACTGAATGCAGCAGATGAATCTGGGCCACACAGGGATTAAGTCATTTGCCCTGAGTCATTCAGCTCATGAGTGGTGGAGGTAGAATAATGCTTGTGTCTACACTTGCCCTGTCCAGGGTGACTCCCGAGCTGCCCTGCAGGAGGGCCGTAGAGCAGAGAGGCTGCAGTGAGCCCCAGAGGCCACCAGGGGGCAGAGGGCACCAGCTGTGGGCCTTTGCTCTTTGGGGATGGTTTCCTTTACCGGTGAGGCTGGGCTCCATTTATTCTGCCCACCCCCCCCCTCCTCCCCGCCAGGGCAGGGTGCCCTTGAAGACAGTTGAGGACCCCAGTGGCCAGCCCTCAGAGTCTTCTACATCAGAGCTTGCTGAAAGGAAACAAATGGCCCTTGTAGTTCTCAGCAGTAAACATTGGGGCTTACTCCAGAGAGGTTTACAAGCCTGCTTTTCCTCTCCCCCCCCCTCCGTTCTGAGTTAGGGTGGCAAAGGTCACCCCACTATCACACTGAGTTGAGTGAGTCTCACGAGGCTCTGTTTTTCAGGGACCAGCAGATGCAGGGGACTGGTATTGCCGAGCAGGTGTGGAGAGGGCTGTTACTGGGCCAGCCTCACACCTTGCCTGCCCCTGGGAACTTAGCTCCCAGCCCCGCCTCTGAGCCTGAGTGGGCTTCCCCAGCTCTGCACACACACCCCCGACGCCAGTGGCCATCACAGACACGATTATTGCCTCGGTGGCCATCACAGACAGGATTATTGCCTCCGTGGGCCAGGCCCTCTGCCCAGTCCCTGATAGCCATTATCTGAGTTAGCATTCCCAGCTGCCTTGTGAGACCTGTCATTATCTCTCCCTTTTTACTGCTGTCATTTGCCCAAGGTTATAGAGCCAGTGAGGGAGGTTGCCAGAGGACCTAACCTGCCTCTCTCCAACCTGCTATTCCCCAGCACTCCCCATCGCCCTGGCCCTCCCTCAGAACCCATCACCACACCCGTCCCACCCCACCCCACCCCACCCCAGCCCTGAGCTGACATCACTGGATGAATGATGCCTCTGTCACACCATAACCCCCAAAAGGTCAGAAAGGCCACTTCCTGTCGCAGACAACGGCAATGCTGACGTCTGAGGACTCTTCCCACCCTGCCCGGCCCTGCAGAGGAGAAGCCTCCTTGGGAATGGTCCTCTGCCTGTGTGGGGTGTGGGGGTGCCTAGGCGGCATGCATACACTCGGGCTGTGAGCGTGTGCGAGTCTGGACTCTACCTGTGAGGCAGCAGCTGGCAGTGTGGCCACGAGGTCTTGGGTGAGGATGTGGGGGTCCCCGTATGCCTGTGCCTGTGCGCCTGGGTGACCGTCACTGTGCCTTGGGGTACTGTTCCTAAACAGCAGATGGGACAGGAAATACCCTGTACAGGGGGAGGGAGGGAGCTGGTGCTCCCTTGAGTTCTGGCTCCCTCCTCCATCTAGGCTTTTTAGGCTTCTTTAGCCACTCCTGGGAGACCCTCCTGCGATGAAGCTGGGCTCCCACGCTGGGCTCCCACGCTCTGTCGGGTTAGGCCTTGAGGGTCTGACAAGAGTGACCCCTCCCTTTCCCATCATATCCTTGGCTTTCTTCCTGTTGCAGCTCCTCATGGAGCCCTTTGAGCTGGAACCCTGATTTATCCACCTGCCTCTGGGCATGCCCTGCCCTGCCCACTCAGAGCTTCCTGGCCAGGCCAGAAGCTGGCCCACCAGGAGCTGCTGACCCAGGAGCACTGAGCAGGTTCCCCGCAGCCCCAGAAGGATACACGAGGCAACGGAAGAGCTCATGGTTCAGAGAAGGCCTGGAGTTTCACCTGAGCAGGACACTGCCCAGCAGAGTCAGTTTCCACTTCTACAGAATGGAGGCAAGTCCTCACCTCAAGCATGGCGGCTCCTGTGAGGAAGTGGCCAGCCAGCAGGTGCCCTCACAGTGTGGGGCCCGGGAGGATCTTCCCTTCCCTGCCTGCCTCCCTCCATGGTCCCACGGCTCTGCTTCTCCTACGCCCCAGCTCCCTGTCGCCCTGGGCACTCCCCGAGCACGGCTGGGCTGGAGCGCCCCTTCTCTCCCGGGCTCAGCCGCAGGTGTTTTTACACTGAGTGCCCAGCTCTTCCCTTGCTTTGAGACCGGCCCAGGCTTCCCGCTTTCACTGGGCTGCGGGCAGAGGCCACGGCCTGGTATGCAACTGGCCTTCCTGTCTGCTGGTCCACAGCACCTCTTGCTGCTCCTGGCTTCAGCCTGCCCCCTCTGTTCCCTCCTGCTCCCTGCTGCCATGACTTTGCCTGGCATCCCTATGGGTCCAGATGTTCCCTGGCCCCGTGGCCCAGTTCAAACATACCTGCTGCCCAGCATCCTCAGCCCTGGCAGGGACCCTCTCTGGGTGTCCTCTGTGCAGCCCCGAGCAGTCTGCCCACCCCCTCCCTTTGGTCTGTGGGCGCAGGGCTCGGGACTCGAGGTCTGGCTGTGTTTCTCTCCTTCCCTTTGGAAGGAGAAGAGCCTTTGGGTGTGGGGCTGTCCTGGCAGTCAGGGTCCGGAAAGGGCGGAGGCTGGGAGCAGATGGTGAGTGGCGCTCCCGTACCCTTCTTCCTGCCAGGCCACGGGAGTGCGAGGTGACGCTGCTGATCAAACAGCCAGACGGCCCTCCGTCCTTGCCCAGCTGTCCCCCAGAGGGAGCATCAAAGGAAGAACCACCCAGCCAAGGGCGGGAGTGGGGGGCCCCACCACCCAGGCCTGGACTGGGGCTCGAGGCAATAGGTTCATGCTGCAGCTCTGCCATCCATTGTCTGTGGCCTTTGGGCTACAAGACACGCTTACGAGCAGGATGGGGAGCCTGAGAAAAGAGGGTCGTGGGAGCAGCATGAGTCCCCCTGGTAACCCCTGAGGTCTATTCTGGGCCTTTTCTACTGAGATCTGCAGAGACCTCTGGGCTGCAGGGAAGCAGGGCCAGGCCTGGGTTTTAGTGGACTTGGCTTTAACACTCACATTAGAACCATGACACCCAAACCTGGTTAAACCACCTCTGGCCCAAAGGAATAGCTTTGTCTCTTCACAAAGACCAGGGCGGGCCTGGAGTCCGGAGGCCTCAGCTGCGGGTGGTGAGAGGTGTTTAGGCTGTGGAGGGTCTGTTTACACACCGGTGTAGCCCAGAGCAAGGCGCTGGTGTTAATGTTCCCGCCATCACAAGGGCCACAGCCTTCCCTCAGGGCTCAAGGGAGCCCTTGAAGGGTCAGGCCTTGTGTGAGTCGAGGGGCTGCAAGACTTGACTCTGCCTTTGGGAGCTGGTGGGTCAGTTTGTAAGTTTTATGAGGGGACAGTGCTAGGGTCGGTGGAGCCCAGAGGTGGAGGAGAAGCTCTGTACCCAGACTTGCTGGGGTGAGGGTGGCAGTGAGGAACGTCTTCTAGAAAAGCTGCAATTCCTGATGGAGTTGTTACTGCCTCCCTTTTTCAGATGCAGAAACTGAAGCCCAAAAGTCCCACCCAGGGCCACCTTGACTCCAAAGCCCGAGCTCTTTAGCCCACAGTTTTCTGGCTGGACCCCTTCCTCCTGGTCCAGCTGCAAGGGGTATTTCGGGATCCTGGATGAAGGTGAGTTCAACGGGGGCCTGTTCTTGAAGGGTCTTGAACAAAGGTGTGGGGGTGTGGGCTTGGCTTTGGGCAGAGACCGGGGGACTTAGGTGGGGAGGCAGGTAGCTGAGGCGGCATTGCCTGGAAGGCCACAGAGAGTGGGTTTTCTGGGAGCGGGGCCTTAGGTGAGTGGACCCACTCCTCCCCCAGGTGTGCGGACGCCGAGGAGCAATGCCTCAGTACTGAGTTGTGGGTCTGGGGGCCAGGACACCTGGGGCTCCAGAAGACCCCAATATCCCGCACCCCGATATTCTACACAGGAGAGAGGCTTGAATTCACACCTGGGCCCAAGTGGGCAAGAGATTTGGGGGTGGAAGCAAGGGAAGAGGAGTTGTTTCTATTTCCCAGGACACGGGTGAGATAGGGCAGGGCCCAGAGGCTGAGCCCAGGAGCCGGTTCCTCTTTCCCACAGCGCGGACAGCGTGGAGCTGCGTCACTCCTGCAACCCTCCCACCTGCTCCACCCCCACCATGTGCCACCCCTGGCCAGGGATTGTGCACACACACATACACACACACACACAGGGAACCCAAGCCCACTCACTGCACCTTGGGAGGGGAAGACCAAACTCGAATGAGCCAGAAACTGGGGTCCTTCAGGCCCTCGTGGCCCCACATGCGCCCCCACCCAACTCAAGTTGAGCCTCACATTAACCCCAGATCCAGCCCAGTCATGCAGCCCAAACACACCTCCAGCTTCCACTGCAGATGCAACTCCCACCTCACGCCTACCAAGGAACCCCAGCCTAACCCCAAACAACCCCACATCAATTGCCATGTCCACATCTACCCGACTAGCTGCACCCCCAATTCTAGACCTAGCCCTGGCACTCCCTCCACCCCAACCTTACTTCCTTCCTACCCCTGCTCCTGTCTGAACCCCAACTCAAACTAACTGGAACTCCTGCCACGAATGCTACCCACCCATGACCTGAAGCTGCTCTTAATCCAGCTTTCACCCCATCCCAGCCCAACTCCACCTAATTCCAATCCCAATGCAGCTCGAATCCCAGCAGCAGTGCGGAGATCAGTGCCCATTGGAATATGCCCTGCATGCCCTTAAACATGGCTTTAGCTTCAGTCACAACCCAAACTCCATAACACTGACATGCCCCAGTCTAGCCCCGGGGCTTCCCTGGCGCTCATGCCCACCCCACCTCAGCAAGCAGACCACCATGTGGCTGGACAGGACACGCAACCCTCAGTCTCTCTCACACACACGCACATACACACACACGCACTCAGGCAAGGGGAGGAAGTCCAGTCAAGCCTGGGACAGCAATGTCCTCCGCCTCTCTTGGGCCAGACCCTTGGGAGCTCCTGCCTGTCAGGCTGTTTCCTCCAGTTCCACACTGTCTCTCCCACCTGGGACTCCTGCCCTGCGCCCTCCTCTGTGCTGTCCTGCCTTCACCCAGGTGTGTTTGTACATTGGAACAATGGAGCCCCAGGGCTCTCATCCTCCCAAAGCCGGGGGCTGTGCTCACTGCAGACCTCAAGGGGCTCACACTGTCCTGTGCTGGGTCCTCCTGGGATCAGTGTCTAGAGGGACAGAGACACACACAGTGGCCCCACCCAGTGCCATCCCTACAGAGGAATGTGCCTGGTTCCATGGGAAGAGGTTTTTTTTTTCCAGCTGGGGATGCCACAGGGGTTATTTGATCTGGGCCTGAATGCTTTTCCTGAAGGAAAAGCCTTCCAGGCAGATGGAACAACATGTCAAAGGAAGGAAGCATGTCCAGGAGAGGCAGGAGAGGTGAGCCTGGCCAGAAGGCCAGGGCTGGAGATGAGACTGGGCTGGTAGCGGGGGTGGAGCGGGAGGGGAGGGTGCCCTTGTGGGGGTCACTAGCTGGCAGAAACAGCAGGACTGGGGAGTTGGAGGTCAGGTGAGCAGGGGCCAAGGCAAGTGGAAGCAGTACAGTGAGGACAGCCTGAGGCTGCAGGGTGGGCAGGCAGGCGGTGGCGTCAGCACAGGAGAGCAGCCGGGCTCAGATGGCACCAGAGCTGGCAACCAGGGCCCACTCTGCTGCTGCCAAACACGCTACTGACTGATCCTTCACTTTTGGTGTGCCAAGCACTGGGCAAAGAATAAGTAGAAGCTCACTTAGCCCCCAAGATAACCTCACCAAGTAGTTATTATTATTGGTGCCCACAGAGGGGAAATGATTTGTCCAAGTTGACACACACTGACACTGGGCAGTAGGTAGGACAGGGCTGTTCACAGGCCCGTGGGGGGAATGTGAGTCCTTCCTCCGGTGCATAGTGGCCGAACCTCATACCATTTCTCACCACTTGCAGCCACCTAAACACGCCTTTCCCTCATCTTTTCAGGTTCATGTTTCATTCCCAGGATCACCCCAAGCCTCTTTCATCTGCCTGTTCCAAAGGTGGCATCTTTGCAAGGAATGGCCTTCTATCTCCATCCCCCCACCCCGCTTTTTTTTTTTTTTAAAGATTTTTTTATTTGTGCATACAGAGCTGGGGTACAGGCCAGAGGCTCAGGGGCGGCGTGAGGCTTCACCAGAGACAGAGTGGGAAGCAGAACAGGCAGATCGACGAAGTACTGAGGGGAGCAGCGGGCGGGTCAGGAGAGGTCTGCCACGCCATGTGGTCTCCTCCAGGGCAGGCGGGAATTGAACTCATGCGGAAGTGGCTTTAGCCCATTAGTGCAGTGCTTTAACCCACTGCGCCACCAGGGAGGGCCCCGCTTTTTTTTTTTTAAAGATTTATTTATTTATGCATACAGAACTGGGGTACAAGTCAGAGGTGCAGTGAGAGGGCGGTGAGAGGCTTCACCAGAAACAGAGTGGGGAGCAGGACAGGCAGATCAATGAAGTACTGCTGAGGGGAGCAGCAGGCAGGTCAAGAGCAGTCTGCTGCGCAGTGTGGGTCACCTCCGGGGCGGGAGATCAAACTCGCCTCAAAGCAGCTGCGGCTAGCTTGCAGTGCTGCGTCCTTACCCATTGCACGACCCGGGAGGGCTCTCCAGCCCCTTGTTTAAGAAGGTCTTCACCCATTTTCAAGACTGGTGCTGGCCTGGCCCCTTTGGGAAGACTTTCTGAACTGCCCTGCACCTGGGCTGGATGGGAGGCCCCTTGACCCCCACTCCCCATCCTGGGTCAGCCTGCAGTGTCACTGTCTTGGCCTCACTCCCTTCTCAAGGGCTGAATGACTGCATTCTGCTCTCTCACAGGCCAGCCCAGAGCAATTCATGAACCTGTATGGCTGATGAATACATGGCCCAGTTGTGAGTTAAAGTGGGTGCCCAGGGAGGGGTCAGGGCTCTGCCAGCCCCCAAGGTTGAGCTCTTATCTGCCAGGGCGGTCTTGAGCCTTATCTGACGAAGCCTGAATTACAGGTGATCTGATGAGATGCTGGCAAAGCCTCTTGGGTTACTCAGTAACCCTGCCCTCTTTAAAAAGCCCCGCTGTCTCTCCTGGCATCCAGAGTCAGCCACTCCTCTCCTGGGCACTGCCACCATGAACGCCTTCCTGCTATCCACTCTGTGTCTCCTGGGGGCCTGGGCTGCCCTGGCAGGAGGAGTCACTGTGCAGGTAAGTCTGCCTCTACCTGGCCGGCCAGCACTGGCCCCAGTGCCCAGCCTCTGGTCCCTGATACAGCATCCCTATTTGGAGCATGAATGGGGGACTGTCTAAGGCTTGGCTCTTTCCTCAGGGAGCCCCTTCTCGGTCCTGCCTTGGACATCTTCCCCTTCAAATTTCGAGGGGAAAGGATGCCAGGTAGAGAGAAAAGGAATCCTTTGGGCTAGGCAGGCGATCTGTCAGTTCACAGGTGCACGCTGCGGACCAGGCTGCACACTATCTCACTGCACGGGAGAACACCCTCTGCTAAGGGTGTACTGGTCCTGTGTTTGAGTGGAGCCTGAGCCTCACACAGGTTCTGGAACTGGTTATGAGCACGTGGCTGGGAAGTGAGCGTGAGGGACTCAAATTTAGACCGACCTCCTCAATTCCAAGCTCACCCTCACCACCTGGCAGGATCCAGGAAACAGCTGAACACCTGGGTCTCCCGACGGCCTGTGCGTGCGGGCGCGGATGCCAGTGAGAGACACCTGCCGGGGGCCCCACGCTTTATCACAGCCAAGCCCTCGAGGCCTTTTATTGCTTCTCAAACATCAACCAGGCTGCCGACTGAAGCTGGGGACCGGGTGATCGTGGTCAGCCACGCTGCTCTCTGCAGGGGTAGTGACAGCCTGCCTGATCACGAGGAGTCCAGAGGCCCTGGGCCTGGTCCCAGCTCTGGAACCCCCAGAAAATCAGCATGATAGCTCTTACCCACTGGGCGCCTCTCTGACATTTCCCACCCTTGTTCTTGATTGCTTACATAATGTGCAGAACATAAGCTCCCACGGCGTAGTAATGTTCAGGGTCACAAAACAAAACTAGGATTCAAGCCCAGTGTCTCAGGGTATGTCCCGGGCTCTGGCCACCTCATATTGCCCAGCAGCTAACCGTTTGGTTTCTACACGCTACTGCTTGTGCCCCACCGGGGTGGGAGAGGGGTTGGTCCCTGGGAAACAGCACGGAGCTGGCTGCAACCTGGCCTCACCCCTCTGGATATGTCTCTCAGGATGGAAAGTTTTCCTTTCCTCTGGAATCTGTGAAGAAGCTCAAGGACTTCCAGAAGCCCCAGGTGTCCAGCATTGAGAACCCCAGGACGCTTGGCAGACCCTTGGTTCCCAGCCTCTGTAGGGACCCTAACTTCCCCAAAGAACTCAAGCCTGTCTGCAAGGAGCCCAACGCCCAAGAGATCCTTCAAAGACTGGGTGAGCAGCCTGCTCTCTGATTGGTGGGGTTTTGGAAACTCTCTGATTGGTGGCCCTTGAGGCTGAGCTGCGTTCTGATTGGTGAGATTCAGAAGCTTTGCTCTCATTGGTGGGTCTGTTAAATCCTCTTGTAACTCGTTCCCTGGGGCAGTCGTGAAGTTGACTTTGGTCTGATTCTGGCCTGGGTGGCACTTTGCGCTAGGTGGGGGATGTGGGGTATATCCAGGCTCTGGTCTGAGAGAAGGAAGGTCCCTGGGGAGGGAAGCTGGGTCTCATGGGCCCCATCTCTCCTGTCCAGAGGCCATTGCTGAGGACCCGAGTTCCTGCGAGATCTGCGCCTACGCCGCCTGTGCCGGATGCTAGGACACCCATGTGATTTCCGCTGCCTCCAGCAGGTCTCCCTCCGGGCGGGCCCACTCTCGCACAGCCTCCTTCCCTGACTCCCAGTGGCGGAGAGAGGGGAGAGCCTCCAGGGGAGGCCCAGAGCCTGGCCCTTCCTTGTGGCCGATGCTTGCCAATACCCACTCCAAAGCTCAGCTAATAAACCAGATTCCAGAGTACTCCTCGGTGTTGCTGTCATTCCTTCCCATCTGTCTACTCCTCCTCCAGCTCTAGGGGTGCCTGCCCTGCCTGCCCTCGGGAGGTCAGGACCTAGTGTGCTCAGGCAAGACCCCAGATCCCCTGCTAAACTACCACTTCCTGGGGCCACCACCACACCCAGGTGGGGAGGCCCCTCAGTCTCCTCGCCACCCATGGGGTGTAGGTGGAACCGCAGGTTCTCTCTCTTATTTCTCCAAAGTCACTAAGTCCCATGTGGACACAGGAATCTGTCCACAGACTTGACTGGCTCCGAGGCCGGCTCTGAGCTTGGGAGTGTTGAGTTTCTGGGCACCTGGACCCTCTGACCACTCCTTCCCCTCCCCAAGGCCCATCCCCAGGCCAAGCACTGACCACATCCTTGCTCCCTGGGTCAGGTAAACTCCTACTAGATTCCAAGGCTTCACTGCCATGGCAGTTCCTGACTCTCCCGGAAAGTCCTAGTACTCCCCCTCTGTCCTGGGTGCTCTCTGAACACTGCAGCCACATCTCTTGCACACTTGGCTGCCCAGTGGCTTCTGTGTGTTTGTGTGGGCAGTCTCTCTCGGCCCCAGCGTGGAGAGACCTAACGCGTAGGGGATAGTGTGAGAGCATGACATGGGGCAGAAGCAGAGCGAGAGCTCACGCTTCCTCCCGGGTCTTCCATGTGGTGAGTGACGTTGGGGAGTCGTCTGTGCTCTCTGTGCCTCAGTCTTTTTCTCTGTGGAGCTGGGATGGTAATGGCCCCTGGCTGGGGACTAGGTCAAGCTGGGTGAAGTAGCGAAAGCAGTCAAGCAGGTCGGCCATGTGGAGGGGCTAGCACACATGCCTAAGAGTTCCCTAAATGGTGAAAACAAGCAAACCAAAGGAGGCCAGGGTCAAGCTGAGGATGGTTCAGACTGGGTGAGGAGGTGTGGGCTGGAGGGAGGCCGTTGGCACAGGGGAACAGGACAATGGTGCAATCAGGGAGTTGAAGGAAGGTAAGAGCCACCCACCGCTGGGCTGAATTCCCTGGGCTTTGAATTGGGAGGGTGAGGTACCCCAGGACCCTCCCAGGGAAGGCCGGCATTTGCCTCTGGGGAATGTCTTCAGGATGTGTGGAATTTCACAACCAACATGGAGAGCGGGAGGGAGGCAGAGGGATCCCAGAGGTGGGGCTGGCGCTGACCCTCCACAAGCAGGAGGGTCCAAGGTGCCCCGGTGGCCTGGACAGGAGGAGGCGGGAGGCACCCGGCTGGGGGTGAGGCCGACTGTGACGTTCCCAGCCGTGTGCCCCGCTGAGACTTGGTTTCCTCCTCTGAGAGTGGGGACAGGACAGACTGGGCCTCCCAGGTTTGCAGGGCACTTGACGGGCTCATACACACACGCTGGAGCCAGACCTGGAGGGGGGCCCCTCTGCCCCTAGCCAGCTGTGACGTGGGCAGGCCCTGTAGCTCGTTCTGAGTCGTTTCCCCTCTGTGCAATGGGCATGGCAAGAATCCCTGCTTCCTAGGGGTTCACCTTGATGAGGTAACACAGAAGAGCTGGTGCCACAGGGAGCCCTGGCGGGCACAGTGCTGATGCTGCGTTAGCCTGCCTTCTGTGGAGACGGCTCAGGCTCGTTCTTGGCACGTAGTAGGTGCTCAGCCGGTAGCAGCCCCCTTTATTGCCTCTTCGCCTGGCCTGGAGAATCCATCACAGCTGAAGGGGATGTTGGGCAGCCAGGCCGGTGCTGCATAGACGCCGTTAAGACTTGAGAGGCAGCACTGGGGAGCCATAGGAGGTAAGGGGGCACCATTTGGGCACCCCACTCGTTCCTCTAGTGCGGGGAGCCTGGAGCGCCTGAAGGACGCAGGGCAGGGGACACGCTGGGCTGGCTGGGGGTAGCGGGGTCAGGGCTCACCTTGGGTGATGGGAGAGGTATGAGGAGTGGCCCAGGGGGCCTGCAAGGGCCTGCAGCTGCTCTGCCTATGCGGGAGGGAGAGGAAGGTGCTGGGGTTCAGCCTTGTGCGGCCGGGTGCCTGGGAGACTGCAGGGCTCAGAAGCGGAGCTGGGCAGTCAGGAGGGGCAGCGGGTCTCGCCCTCGCTGCTGTCCCTTTTGCACTCGGCTCCTCTCCTGGTTGCTCAGGGCAGAGGCTGGGCTCTTCCCCGGCCTCTGGAATCCTGGGGATACCAGCATAGCTCCTGGTCTTGGATGAGGGCACTAAGGCCACTGGGAGAGCAACGGGCCGCTGGGGCCCTGGTGGGTGTCACCAGCGTTGGCGGGCTTGCGGGAGGCAGTGACATGGCCGCCCAGAGCACAGGCTGGCTCAGCCTCTGGGAAGACACATGCTTTGCCACTCTGCTGAGCCTGGGGCTGTGATTCTCGCTGGGCCTGGGGGCCCCTTGCTGGTGCACAGAGAGGGCGACACTGCAGTATGTGCTTGCCAGGCCCCGTGAGGCCTCAGTGCGCTCACTTCTCCTGCACAGGGTTAGAACAGCGCCGAGGTCATGCAACTGCACAGTGAGCAGCTCTCATTGCTCCTAATAGTGCCGGGGCCACTGGGAGGGAGAGTGGGAGGAAGGGCCTTCCACCAGGTCCGGGCCGCGAGGTCCCCGGGAACCCGAAGGGAGGAGCTCAGGAGGGTAAGGGAGGAGGCCCAGGGCAACTTCTTGGAACCCTGGGAAGAGTCAGCCCTCACTCTGGGCCTAGGGAGGGGCACCCTGTGTGTCTCCCCACCACCTGTCCCAGCTCCTGGAGGGAACTCCGCGCCGCCCTCCGCAGCTCAAGGCTGGCACAGAGGCTCTGATTCTGCAGCTCAGCCAGGCTTTGACCTTGGCTCAGGGTCAGATGGTCAGGGTTGCTCTGGAGCTTTTTAGGGCCGTGATCTTGGGCGGCTCATCTCCACCCAGACCTTCACTCCCTCCTACAGCCAATGGGGCGTAAGGCATCAACTCCGCAGGCACTGGAGGCCAGGGGAATTCCTCACCTTTGTCTCAGTCCAGCCTTGCTCCTCAATCCACCCAGCTTCCTCAGAAGTCCCGCCCATGGCTGCTGGGAGGAACCGGTGGGCTCCTATGTAAGCACAGAACCTTTATTCAGCAAAGACCGGCCTGGGGGTCAAACTTCCACATCTGTCTGTCCAGCTGTGGACAGGTCCAGCTGCTCGGCTGGAGAGGATGCTGATGACCTTCCTGGCTAGCAGCCCTGGCGGAGCTTGGGTTGGGCTGGGTGGGGAGGCGGGTGTCCGTTGGGGGCCCAGGACACCCAAGACCATCTCAGAGGCAGCCGGTACAGGCGACATTCACACACAGCTCACAGTCGTCGTTGTCACTAGCGATGATCCCTGGGCAGGGGAGAAAGAGGTCAGCTGAACCGGAACTTGAAATACCTGTGGTCCCGGGGGTGCCCTCTAGGCAGTGAGAAAAGGCCTGGCGAGTGACGGCCTGGGGAAGGCCCTGGCGACTTTCTCACAGACCCAAGGCTTCAGAAGCTGAGTGGGTGGCTTGGATGGGGGTCCCAGCCCCCTCTTTCTGTTGGTGCCTGGCAAGTCACTTACTCTCTGAGTTTCCAAGTCTGACCGGGTGGTTGTGAGAACAGATGCTGGGAAAGGGACGGACACAGGGCCTGGCCCCTAGTGGCTGCCCCATAAACGCCAGCTAGTGGCCACCTTCTACTGGCCAGATGACCCTCCCTCCCCGTGGCTCCCCTCTCGGAAGCCTCTGGACCCTGGGTGCCACCCTTTGTGCTCCGTCTCTCTGTCCCTGCTGTGCTTTCGGCCCGCTGTGTTGTGACCCGCTTAGGGGCCTCTGCCCTAGGCTCCTTCCCTCCAGCTGGGCGTCTGGGGAGCAGCATGATCAGCTGGTCCCAGGAGCCCGGGACTGAGGAAGCTCCTGGTCTGTGAGCACTCCGTGCCCCAACTGGGACCCAGGCGCTGGCTTTTGTAATCTCCCTGTCCTGGGCCTTTGGGTGCTCAGTAGGGGCAGCCTGGCGTAGCGGAGAGCCAGGATGAGGGCAGGCTGCTCCAAGGAGCCGGGGAGACTCACTCAAGGCCTGGAAGATGCTGTCTGCTTCCTGGGAGCCGCAGATGGGCCGGAGGTCCTGCGGCAGGGCCGGGTGGTGGCACACAGAGTGGAGGACGGTCTGGGCCCGCAGGCGGGGGCTGGGCACCCACTTCTCCAGGTTACTCAGCTTCTTCACTGACTCCAGCTGGACCTGGAAGCCTTGGTACTGGGGACCGGAAAGGAAGGAGGTGGGAGGACATCAATCCTGGCCAGGGGGTGTGCCCTGCCAGGAGACCAGGGTCCATACGCAGCAGGACCTTCCTGGTGCTCAAGACAAGTCCAGGCTACCCTGGAAGGACAGACGGGGGTGGGAGGTGGCATTGACACTCAGCACCGCGGAGCGCAGGAGCTGGAGCGTGAGGTTGTCCAGGCTGTGGGGCAGCTCTTCAGGGTACAGGCTTTGAGACCTGCAGAGCCCTGGCTCAGGTCCCAGACCTTCCCAACCAGCTGCCCATTTTGCTCCTGCTGAGCCTCATCTGACAAATGGAGACAATTACGCCTCCTAGGTGCCCGGCACCCAGAGTACCCGCTGTTCTAGGGAGATCTCTGAGCTGGCGTGGCAAACTGTGGCCAGGCCCCAAGGCCAGACTGCAGGGGAGGCAGGCTGCTTAGCACCCTCACATTCTTAGGGAGGCCCAGAGTCACCAGGACCGCTGTGGTATCCCACCACCCCCAGGTGCACTCCTTTGAGCTTCCTAGGTGCCAGAAGTGATCCCCGGGGCCTTTGCATCCGCCACGCGCCCTCCCTGTGGCAGCCACCTCTTCCCGCTCGTGACGCCATGTCAGCGCGAGAGTCACCCGCCAGGGACGCTTTTTCTGGTGACCAATCTCACTCTATCCCTCCGCAGATGAATTTAGACAGCAGTGGGGGCATCAAAGGGGTCCCTCCCATCTGGGCTTCTCAAGGGCAGGGACATGCTTCGTTTTACACTCTGACCTCTGACCAGAATCGACCTTTGAGAGCAGTGCTGAGCAGCAGCTTTTTATTATCATCGCCGTCATCATCGCCGTCCGCATTCCAGCTTCCCCCACCCACCAGCTGTCTTGGTTTCAAGCTGCCATTGAGTGTGGGCTCAGCCTGAGCCCGTGTGCCCCTGTGTCCCGTGAAGATCCTAGCGTCCCCTCTCCAGCCCAGCCTCCCACTGGGGGACATCCAGGCAGGGAGCAGGCTGGCCAGAGGACTCACCTGGATGGAAACTGCCTGTGTGCTCGGCAGCAGCACCAGGATGACCACAGCCACCCTGGACAGGAGCCCTGACCCCGAGCTGCCGCCCATCTTGCTTTCTCAGAGTCCTGGCCCTGCTGTCTACCTGCTCCCACCGCCCCTCCGGCCAGCAGCAAATTATAGCCTGGCTCGGGCACCCTGTCACTCATTAACTGTCCAGCTGGGGTGGGGCCGACGGCCGGTTGGCTCTCTGGCGAGCCAGAGCCCATTCCCAGGAAGGAGTTTGGGGGGCAGGGCAGGGAGGCCCAGAGCACGTGGGAACGTTGATGGAGTGTCGAGCTTCTGCTGTGTGGGGGCTCTGGAGAGGCCCCTTCCTCATTCCCTCAGAAGCCTTTTGAGTGGAATGAGGGGAGAAGACAACTTACAGACAGGGAAAGTGAGGCTTGAGAGAGAAAGTGTGGCAGAGCAGGAGCTCAGCACCTCTGATCCAGGTCAGCACGTGGGCCTCCTGGGTGCAATACAGACAGGCTGGCCCAGGGCAGATACCACTCTCGCCCCAGGACTCTGCAAACCCCTAAACCCATGTCTCTCCCTCCCACCCCCTCATCTATTTAAAGAACACCCTCTTGAGCAGTCCCTGCCAAGCCATCAACCTACCTGCCTGGGTACTCTCAGGCCCCTGTTTGCCTCATCATATCCATCATGCCTACCTGTGACCAATCTCACCTGTCAGAGTCTTCCAGAAACCAAATCAGCCCGGAGGAAAGAGCACTGTCTTTGGAGAGAGACTGCCTCCCTGACAAGTCACACCAACGTTGCTGGACTCAGTTTCTCCTTCAACCAAGTGGGCATGATGCTCAAGCCCACTGAGGGTGGTCACTATGAGAAGGACAGGGCCAGGCCTGCCATGCTCTCGCCCCTTGGGTGACATCCACAGGGGGGCCCTAAGCTCACAGTTGCCTTTTAGGCAATGCACAGCCCATCACCTCCATGGTTGAAGGTTGGGTCAGGGAGAAGAAAGCAAAGTCCACAGAGCCTTATCACCAGGTAGCTATAAACAATGCCCGTGCCAGGCTCGGCTATTTTGAGCATGGCACATGGCAGGTGGTATAGGCACTTTATGTAGAATGCTCACCTGAAGCCCAGAGAGCCCATCTAGGTAGGTCGGGCCCACTCTCGACCTGTGGCTAACATCTGATGCCACCGAGCTCCCAGGACCAACCCTCCTGGCACCCCCTAATCCCACAGCGTGCCTTTACAGATGCATCCCCCTGCGCAAATGCCCACCACCCCCGTTCTCATCTTGCATAGAAATAGAAGAAAGCGTGAGTGAACTTGGTTATTTTTTATGTCTTGCTTTAAATCCAAACTTCAGCCCTTATTCTTTAAAGTATGAAGACATCAGTGGACCCTTAGTGCTACCTCAAGGTGCAGGGAAAATGACCATTTGTTGGGCACTGCGTGTGACCTGCAATGCTGTTTCATGGGCTTCTTACCACTTGGTCCTACAGGAGAGGTGCCATGGTGGCTCTGTTTTATGCATGAGTAATCCAAAGCCCAATCAGGTCACCTCCACGCTGTCAAGAATGGAGGCCAGTTTTTTACCTTGGGAATTCTTGCCTCTGCTCGACGCACGTTGTTATAGAAAAAGGAACATGGTCTTGGAGGCAAGAAGCTCTGGCTTCAAGCCCAGACTCCAGCTCCAGCCATTGTGAGGACAACACCGGACAATCCTGTCCCAGAGGAGCCCCTGACTCGCCCACCCTTCTCCAGGTACACCTGGCAGTGGCTTCCCTGTCCCCTGGAAGACCTTCTCCACAGAGGCCGCCCCACAGCCCCATCTCTGCACCTACACCTGGAAGAGTGTGAGCTCAGTCTTTTGGAGTCCAAACTCCATGCTGTGCCATCTCTCACTTGACCAGTGATCCCCACCTCTGTGACCTCAGGATGTCATTTGTAAAAGGTGACCAGCGTACCGCTTTTGGGGATGTCATGAGGTCTTTCCCCACCCGAGCAGGCTCTGCCCCACTGGTGCTACACCAAGAAATAAGAAACACCCCAGAGGAGTGGGAGACCCCTGTGGCCATGATCGCCTTCCCTCCTCTACCTTCTCGCTCCTCCAGTGCGTGTCCACCGAGGGTGATTCTCCCCCTGGGCACAAGGTGTGGCTTGGCTTCTTTATCTACCTGACATGACTCAAATTCATATTTCCACCCAGCTCCTCCCCATCCCTTCATGAATGACACCCATCCATCAAAGCCAACCTGGCACAGTTACCAAGACCTTGTTGCCACCCCATTCAGCTGGGGTGGCACTAAGACGTGGACTTCTTAAGGTCACTTGCTGCTTCATGGACACAGGAAATAACATCAAGCCAGACTGGACTCCGGTTTCTGGAAGCCTCACACGGATGCAGTGTGGGTGCAAGTGGGCCCATGTGTATCTGGGCTGCTCTCCCCACACTGCATTCCCTGCCTGGTGCCACCCACAGCACCCAGAGCAGGACTCTCCCTGCCCCCACGTTGACCATTCCTCCCAGCAGCTCTTGTCACAGCTGGCCGTCCCCTCTTCCTAGGGATAGACTGATTTCTTCACTTGACCGCTGGGACACCTGTCCAGATTTCTCCCCCCACCCTCCTGGTCTTGCCCTCTGTGTTCTAGACTCTTATTTACCTTCTCAGCATCTCCCAGAACAGTGGATGGTGCTAGTGCTCATAATTTCTTTTCATTTGCCAAATTAAATTCATTATAAAATTCAGTTGACTCCACCTCTAAAATATTATGAGACTCTAACTATGCCTCACCATCATCACTGCTACCACCAAGGTCCAAGCTATCGTCATTGACCAATTTTCTCATGGATATATGCAACAGCCTTGTAATTGCCAGGATTTTCCACAGAAACAGAAAAGAATAGGGTAAAAATCCATCCATACACTTTATTTTATCATCTTATCTATATTTATTTTGAGTCATTCGCGTATTTGTTGTTGGAGTTGGCAAGTCTGAAATCTGGATGGCAGGTTGGCAGGCTGGAAATTCAGATAAGGGGTGATTTTGCAGTATGAGTATGAAGTTGCAGAACAAGCCAGAAGATAGGACCCTCAGCAGGACTTCTATGCTGCAGTCTTGAGGCAGAATTTTTTTTCTTCTTCCAGAAGCCTTAGTTTTTGCTCTTACAGCCGTCAGCGGACTGGGTGAAGTCCATCCATGTCATTCACTTGATGTCTACTGGTGATAAATTCTCATCACATTTTAAATAAAATATCATCCTAGCACCATCTAGACTGACATTTGATCAAATAACTGGGCACGTCACCTGGCCAAAAGAGGTCTCCAAACTGATCTCTCTGTAGCTGCTTTTGCTCTGTAGAGAATATAGAGAGCCTATTAAAATCTTACTCAAACAAAAATCTAAGTCCAATCTACTCAGAACTAATGACTTACCGGGTCATTCAGGGTAAATCGAAAGTCTTAAACTTGCCCATCATGCTGGGTTGGTGCTTCCTTGTTATCCACCAACTCCAGGGTCGCCGACTCTTCTATTCTCCCAAAACAACACCTGGCACAAATACTTGATGAATTGAATCAACAAATAGGATCAACTACCTGCCCCGTTCACCCCTAGATGTTTGGTTTTAGACTATTTCTATGTGTCTGAGCCTCAGTCATTCCCTCTAGCATCTTTCCACAGCTAAGGGGACTGGCACGTGGCAAGTGATTAAAAAATGCTCTTGCTAAGTAAATACTGTTAACTATGAAAGTTGTTACTTTCGTAGTTTCAAAAATTTTCACAGTTGTCAAGATATTTACGGAGAAATGGAACCCTTGAAGTCAGGGACAAGACCAGGAGGCCCGCTGCCACGACTCCTGTTTGACTTAACGCTAGAGGTTTTGGGCAGAGCGATCACACACATACAGGAAATAAAGGGAATCCACATGAGGACAGAAGTGAAACACCACTATTTATAGACAAGATGATTATGTGTAGGAAATACTCAAGACTCCATCCAAACATTACTAGAAACAATAAAGGCATAGAGTAAAGTGGTAGGTTATAAAATCAGCATATAGAAGTTCATAGTCTTTATAGACAAACAATGTAGGAAGCAAAAGAAACAAAAATTAAGAAAATCACCCCATTTATAATTGCTTCAAAAGAATTAAACACTTTGGAATCAACCTCATGAAGGAGGTTAAAAGACCTGGACAAGAACTCCACAATGTGGCTAGAGGACTTGGTAGCAGCAGAAAGTGATGGAAGGACATCCCATGCTCATGGAAGGGGGTCTCAATAGAATCAGATGACTTCTTACCTATTTGACATGCACATTTCACACAACACTCACCAAAATACCAGTAATGTTTTTCAAAGAAGAGACACTGAAATTTATATGGGTTCAAAAAGGCTTCAACATGCAAAAGCAACCTTGAGAGAAAGGGAGGGGTCGGGACTTTTGCTGACTTCAAGTTTTCCTTGAAGCAACAGTATTAAAACCATATGGTATTGGCACAGAAAAAGGTACATGGACCAATGTTGTGGAATTAAATGCCCTGAAATGAAATCATGTACATACCAGCACCCAGAGAGTCTCTTTAGTAAACTGTGAAGGGAAAATTGGAAAAGACCCACATGAAAGAATAAAGTTGGATCACTTGCCAACACCACATACAAAAATATACTCCAAATGCATTAAAGATTTAGATATAAGACCTGAAACAATAAAATACATAGAAGAAAACATTGGTGATACGTTCTATGATATCAAAAATAAAGATATTTTTGGTGGCTCAGCACCTATGGCAAGGAAATTAAAAACAAAACAAAGAGCGGGGTTTCCTCATGTTACAAAGCTTCCTTCTATGAAAGAAAATACAAGATGATTAAATAGGCACCTTGTTGAATGGGAGAAAATACTTATACAACATATAAATGATAAGAGATAAATATCCAAGATTTAAAAAATTCATTAAATTCAGCAATTAAAAACCCAATGAATAAAAGGGCAGCATATGTAAACAGACAAATTCATACTATCTAGAAGGCAAAAAGACATACGAAAAACTGTTCATTGTCACTTCAAAAAGAGCTGTGCCCTGAGTTCAAATGAAGACAGTGTTACAGGAACAAGAATATGTCCTTCTGGGTCAAAAGCTATGATTAGCTCTGGGAAGATGGAGACTGACAATGGACTCTGGATGTGGCAATATGACATCCATGGTGACCTTGACAAGGTCAGTGTCAGGAAAGGGGTCTGGAAGAAAACCCGATGTGGAGGATCTCAGAGAAGTGCGAGGATAGAGAGGACCCAGTGAGAACGGTGGTCCCCGTCAGGAGCCAGAGCTCATGACAGTCACTTTTAATTAAAGGGTAAAAGGAACAGAAAAGATTTTCAAAAAAGAGTTCAAAAAAGAGCAGCACACCGGATTCAACACACAGGCAGAGTTGATCTAGAAGACTGTACCTGAAGTCCCATTTACTTCTCAGCCTCAAGGCCTTTAGGACTGGGGGCTGGGAATGTTGAAACACACATAAGTGAGGCATGGCTGACCCCTGGCGGTGGGCAGGGAGCACTGCAGGCAGGAGAGCCTAATTGTCCTGGTTCCAAGGAGCCTGGTATCTCTGAGGGGTGGCTTGAGAATTCGTGGTTGGGCAGAGCTTTATAACTCTGATTTGAGGGATGGTCGAAAGCTTCTCTCTGCCCCCACCTCTATGCTTCCATGGGTGGGAGTGTTCTGCCGCCGACTTAACTGTGTCGCTGGCTGTCATTGGGGTTACTTCTTGGGGGTTTCAGGTGCTGGAAAGTGTGTGGTCACTAGGGAAAAATCCTTGCGTCTTGGCTGATGCCTGCGTCGTGGAGCCTCCAGATAGTGGGCACGGAGGTGCATAATAAGGCTGAACTGGGGAGGAAAGAGGAGAGAAATTTCAGGCCACAGGAGGAATCTGGCACTGAAGCAGGCCTTGGCGGGCAGTCAGGGGACAGCCTGAGGGAGAAGCACAGAGAGGACAGGACCCTGGACCTCCAGAGACAGCGTGGCCTGAGCTGGCCTGTCCCATAGCAGATGGTGTGTGCTCTGGCCCAGCCTCCGCTGGCACCTCTGACTTCCTCCTGCTGGCGGGTGTGCCAGGGCTGTGTGTGCAGGCATGTGTGTGTGACTGCATCTGTGTGTATGCGTGCACACACCCAAATGCTGTGAGCCATGTATGAGGACGTGTGTGTGTGTGAATATGAGCCTGTGTCTGGGAGAGCACGGCCTTGTGTGTGGGGGAGCGTGCTCGTGAGTGTCCGTGCACGCATGAGGCTGAGGTGTGGGAGCGCGAGTGTGTGCGTGAGCACGTGTGGGTGTTCATGTGTATGCTTGAGCTGGAATGTGTTGGGAGCGTGTGCACGTTTGTGTGTATCGTGTGTGTGTGAGAGAACATGTGTGGTTGTGTGCCTGTGAGCACGCGTGTGAGTGGCCTGCGGGGCAGGTGTCAGCCTTTGGTGTCCGTGCGCGTGGGCGTCGGTGAGGGTGCATGAGTGTGGCCGGGCGCCACGCATGTGTGGCTGTGGACAGTGGCTGAGTGGTGGCAGGTCCTGTGATGCCAGGGCCTGTGGTTTGGGACTGGAGCCTGGTGGGGGGGTGGTTTGAGGCAAGAGCCGGGAGGCAGGTCTGGTGCAGGAGGACCAGGAAGGCGCGGGCTCGCGCAGCCAGATTGGACTGTCCTCTTCCTTCAGCTGCCCGGTCTCCTGCAGCGGCCAGCCTGATGCTGCAGCTTTGAAGTCAGGCAGAGCCGAGGTCTCATTCCTGTGGGATTGCGGCAAACCAGTCCTTTCTCTCAGGGTCAGTTCTCTAAATTGGGGTGGAAATAGCACACCTTGGCCACAAAATGGGGATAATAGAGCTGTTTCTTGGGAGCTTCTGATGTGCCAGGCCCTGACCTACAGGCTTAAAAATACAAAAACACAGGCCCCTTCTCACAGCTAGCGGTAGAAAGCCTTCAGTGTTTACAAAGATGGGCACAGGCAGCCGTCCTCATCTGCCTGCACGGCAGGTCCCCAAGCTGACTTGAGAAGCACCATACACCTGGGCTGCATCAGCTGCACCTGGCTGTATGGTCCTGGGCACACCATGGACCCATGGTTGACATTCTCTGTTCTCTTTGCCCTCTGAGTGTCCCAACAAGGCGAAAGGGTGAAGGGGGGAGAGAGGTTGAGGGAGAGGTGAGACCTTTTCACTGTTCCATGAACATGAGCCCACAGACACACCTGATGTCCCTGAACCGTCATCCCTCAAGAACTGAGCCCGAGGCCAGTTCATGTAGCTACCCTCCCAGCTGTGTCCTGTGAGCTTGGAACACAGTGCAGCTCTTCACTTGGCAACATTTACTGGACACCAGCGTTTGGAAATGCATAGGACGGTCCCTGTTCTCCAAGGGTCTTTGGCTCCTGGGGCCGGGTGAGGTCAACACAGCAGGGCAAAGAGCTGGGGTGAGAACGGACCCTGGAGGTGCCTACGGTTAGGAAGCCCGCCCCTCCCCGGCGGCAGGCTCTGTTCACACCTCATGCCTGTGTCCCCTGCTTTCACTATTCACTACATCCTGCTCAAACACCCCTTCCCCGGGGCCAGCCCAGGCATGGCCATTCCTGCTTTCCTCTTCAGCTCCTGAAACTTACGTGCTGCCTCGATGGAACACGCATCGCCACCTTTATACTGTTTCTGTGCTTGGCACAGGGCACATGTCTGTACAGCTAGACTGGGTTCCCGCCAGGATGGGGCCTCCACCTCGCCTTGCTCTGAGACCCCAGGGCCTCCATGGCCCACTGCAAGTCAGGGCACACTCCTCTTTCCTGCTGCCTAAGTCTGGGGTTCTTTGTTTGCAGCACCCAGGCTGAACTACTGAGGAAATCCTAACTGCTGAGTCAGGGGCCCCGCTTTGCCAAGCAGGATTGAGTTTCATTAAGTGGGGATAAAATACAAATTCCCCACCGCATTCATGGGATTGATGTCCAAAGCGCAGCTGCCATTTATGTTTTAAAATTTGCAGTTGGGGATCATTGTGAAACTTGATTGCTCTGTCTTGGGGACTTCTTAAAGTCCAAGTCCACAATAAAGCCAATCAGACTAAACCATCAAATGTCAAATAGGAGCTAATGAACCATTCACAGGCTGGGGAGAGAAATCAGGCAATCTCTTATTTCAGGATTATCCCTTCCAAATATTGAATCTGAACTGTAAGCAGAATTTGCTGTAATTGCATCCCCCCTCCTTTCGGGTGTGGGGATCATTGGCATTCACTTCATGTCTCAGCTTTCTGGAGAGAGGCTCCACCAGCCGACCTGCTGCTTTCCAGAGGCAGACACCCTGGGGCATCGTCTGAAAGGAGCAGGCAGAGGGTGCCCGGATTCTTCCCGCCTCTGAGACTCAGACTGTTGAACTTGATGTTGCCTTGATGGACTCCTGATTTCTTGCGTGACAGCCTCTTCATGGGACATTTTGCAACCAGGGTGGGAGGGAACCCCTCACCGATAGTTCTGGACGTGACTTCAGGAGGGTAGGTGAGCCCAGGGACAATGCAAAGTGTCAAGTGTTTCATGATTCTGCAAAGATGAGCGTATTTACAGCCACCGTGCAGACTGATGACGGAGTTGCTATTCCTTGGAGTCCTTTCGAAACAATGGGCTGGGTGATCTGAGAAATAATAGAGGGGATGCCATTATTTCTGTGTGGGGCAGTGCTATGATGCAGGACCTTACATCATGATCTATCAGGATTGTTCCAGGGATGCAAGGATGGTTAACATCTGTCAATCAATGTGATATATACCACATTAGAAAAATGAATGATAAAAATAATGACTGTCTCAATAGATGTAGAAAATATATTTGTAAAATTCAACATCCATTTATAATAAAAATTTTCAACAAAGTGGACACACGGGAAGTATACCTCAATATAAAAAACTCATACATGATAAGCCTATGGCTAACATCACACTCAATGGTGAATGCTGAAAGCTTTTCTTCTAAAATCAGGGCAAGGATGCCCAACCACTACTTTTATTCAACATAGTACTAGACATCCAAGCATGAGCAATTATCCAGAAAAAGAAATAAAGCCATTCAAATTGGAAAGGAAGGAGTAAAACTGTCATCTTTGGAGTTTATACTTTATATGTAGAAAACTGATAAAAAGAAGCAAGCTAATAAAAAGAAAAAAATTAAGGAAACAATTCCATTTATAATTTCATCAAAAGAATAAATTACCTAATACATTTAACCAAGAAGGTGAAATAATTTTTTGAAAGATGTGCAGTGATGGAAAAAACTGAGGATGACACAAATAAATGAGAAGATATTTTCTGCTCATAGATTGAAGACTTAATATTGTTAATCTATCCATACTACTAAAAACAATCCACAGATTCAGTGTAATTCTTATCAAAACTTCAATGGAATTTTTGTATAGAAATAGGGCAAACAATCCCAAACTTTGCACAGGATCACAAATTACCCTGAATAGCCAAAGTAATCTTGAGCAAGAATAAAGCTGGAGGCATCATTCTCCCTGATCTCAAGCTATACTACAAAGCTATAGTAGTCAAAACAAGTTGGTATTGGCATAAAAACAGATACGTAGATGTATGAAACTGAATAATAAAAATTTTATAATAAATCCTACAAATAAATCCATGCATAGATGGATTTATCAATTCATAACAAAACAATCAAGAATTTCTTCAATGGTGCTAAGAAAACTGGACAGTTCCACACAAAAGAATAAAACTACACCACTCGTATCATACACGCAAATGAACCCAAAATTGAGGAAAGATTTGACCACAACACCTGAAGCCATGAGGATGCTGGTGACAACTTTTTGGCTTTGACACCAAAAACAAAGTCAACAAAAGGAAAATAAACACATGGGCTACATTTAACTAAAAAGCTTCTCCATAGCAGAGGCAAAATAAAAGGGCAACCTGCAAGATGGGAGAAAGTATTTGCAAATCATATATCTGATAAGGGGTTAATATCTGACATATACAAAGAACTTAAACAACACAACGGCAAATGAAATAAAATAGAATACAATTAAAAAACAGGCAGAGAATATGAGTAGACATTTTCCAAAGAAGATGTGAAGATGAGCGCAGGCATATGAAAAGTGCTCAGCATCACCAGTCGGCAGGGAAGTAGTAATCTACACTGCAGCGAGACACACGTTACACCTGTCCAAAAGTACTAACAAGACAAGAAATAACTCAGGCCTACCTAGTGGTGCAGGGGTTAAGTCTCAGTGCTATTAAGCTATTGCCAGCTGCTGTGGCAGCATTTCGATCCCTGGCCAGGGAGCTGACCCACATGGCGCAGCAGACCTCTCCTGTCTCATCCCCTGCTCCCCTCAGCAGTGTATTTCAGTCCATCTGCCTGTTCTGCTCTCTACTCTGTCTCTGATGAATCCTCTCACTGCCCCCTACACCCCATCTCTGGCCTACACCCTAGCTCTTGTTTGCATAAATAAATAAAACTTAAAAAAAAAAAAGAAATAACAAAGGTGGGTGGAATGTGGAGAAAAGGGAATGTCACTTTCTTGTGGCCACTGTGGAAAACAGGTGGAAGTTCCTCAAATTTTTTTTAATAAGCTATCATATGCTCTAGCTTGTCTACCTATGGTGATTTGTCAGAAGAAATGAAAACTCAAAGAGATCTATGTACTCCTGTGGCGTTATTTACAACAGTTAAGAGATGGAAAATATCCAGGGATGGATGAGTGGATGAAGAAGATGTGGTTGTTACATAGTGGAATATTTTTCTGTTATAAAACTAGGAAATCTTATCATTTGTGGCAACATGGGTGGGCTTTGAGACTAAGTGAAATAAGTCAGACAGAGAAAAGCAAATACTATATGATCTCACTATGTGGAATCTAAACTCAAAGCAACCACCAAACAAACAAAAAATTGAGTCCGTGGCCATTTACCAGAGAGCAGTGGGAGGAGTGTCCCCAGGAGGACACTCAGGGACCCCCACGGCAGCTTTGTTTAGAGGCGGTTTACCTAGTGACTGGATGGCAATCTGAGATGGTCACACAGACAGCAGGATGCATGCAGCAGAACTCACAACATGGATCTCAGACTAGCTGGGCTGATCCCAAACTAGCCAGAACACAGAGGGGTCTCGAGGATGAAATTCTAGGAAGCTATAGGAATGGAAGGCTCTGTGCGGACAGTGGCTCTTAGGGACTGAAGGGGAGGGGCGGATCCCAACGGGGAATGGGGTGGGGGGAGGGTGGTGAGGACACCGCAGGGGAGGAGGAGACGTTCAGTGTGGGATGGCTTCAGAAAGTATCGAATTGTAGGCTCCAGTTTTATATGGTATTTACACTCCAATCAAGCTGTCAAAAATGAAGTTCAGGTGTGGAGAGCGAGGGGTTTGTGAGCCATTGGCGGCCCTGAGCAGTTCGGATCAGGCTCTCTCTGGATTGCAGTCTATTAAAAAATTATATAAAAAAGGAATCTCCAATGAAGGCCAGGCCCTCTCGTAGCACTTCCTTTTGTTTCTCAGGACCTGGATAGAGCCATGCGAGAAAATGTCCCCCAAGACAGCCCAGGGTGGGGACGGCAGCTCAGAGCACATGGCGCCCTTTAGAACTCAGTCCAGTTTTCTGCTTTACAAATGTGCTGTCCTGTCCCTTTAGGAAGTGAGTCCCATGGGGGTATATTCTGAACCTTCCTCCAGAGGGCTGGAAAGGAGTTGAGGGAGCTCTGTGTTTTCTGTCGGGCCCTCGGTTGATCCTGACAACCTCCAGGCTCACAACTGGGGTGGGGGCAGGGCCCTGTTTTCTCTGCTCCAGGCACCTGCTCACCAATTTCAAGGGGGGAAGCTTCCAGCATTTTCCATATCATCTCTAGGTGAAGGAACGCAGAAGGCAGCAGACAGGGCTCAGCTGAGACAGTGTCTGTACTCGGCTTGGCACTCTTTCTCCTTGCTCACAAGCCCCAGCAAGGATTTTTTTTATAATAGTTTATTTTTACATCATTTTGTGCATTTTTTTCATCTCAGTTGTAATCCGCGTGGGTTTCCCATCACCAAATCACCCATGTGCCATCACCATAGTCCAGTGCATCTCCCTCCCCCCACTGTTTTTGATCCCATTCTCCACTCCACCCCCGTAAAAATGTCTCTGGTATATGGCTGTTCATTATTATTATTATTTCCCACCCTGGTCTGTTATACTGCTATGAGTGAAACCATCCGGATTTTTCCTTTTCTTTCTGGTTTATTTCACTAAGCATGATCTTCTCCATCCATGTTGCTGCAAAAGACATGTGTTTCTTTTTTTGATTACTGAGTAATATTCTATTGTGTATCTATACCACATCTTTTCAATACAGTCATCCACTTTTGGGCATTTGGGCTGTTTCCATATCTTTCCAATTGCATATAAGGCAGCAATAAACATGGGGGTGCAGATATCTTTTTGAATCAGTGTTTTTTTGTTTTTGTGTCTTTTGGGTAGATACCTAGGAGTGGGATTGCTGGGTTATATGGAAGCTCCATGTTAAGCAGTTTGACGAACCTCCAAACAGTTTTCCATAGTGGTTGTACTAGTTTGCATCCCCACCAGCAGTGCAGGAAAGTTCCTTTTTCTCCACATCCTTGCCAACATTTGTTGTTGCTAGTTGTTTGAAGATGTGCCATTCTCACTGGGGTGAGGTGGTATCTCATTGTGGTTTTAATTTGCATCTCCCTTATTACGAGTGATGTTGAGTATTTTTTCATATGCTTTCATCTGCATTTTCTCTTTGCAGAAGTGTCTTTTTAGCTCTTCTGCCTATTTTTTGATGGGGTTGTTTATTTTTGTTGAGTTTTATCAGTTCTTTGGATATCTTTGTGATCAATCCTTTATCACTCATTTTGTGTGAGAAAAAATTTTCCCAATCAGTGGGATGTCTGTTTGTTTTTTGTAATGTCTCTTTTGCTGTACAGAAGCTCTTTAACATGATGCAGTCCCATCTATTTATCCTTGCCTTCACTATCATTGCATTGGGTGCTCTATCTTTAAAAACGTCATTGCAGTGTATGTTGTGTAGGGTTTGGCCCATCTTTCCAGCAAATATTTTTAATGGTGCTCAGAAATAGCTTAGGATGGAAATCACTAGATCCAGCCTCCAGCTTCTTGGGGATGAGTCTCAAAGTAGTTACAGAGTTGCTGCTGTAACGACTGTAAGTGAAAGAAGTGTGTAAAAACTCAAGGGTGTAAAAACTCAAGGCCAGGCACACTTATTCTCAGACGGAAGCCCCTCTCCGGGCTTGGCTGCCCATCAGGAAGGCCATGCTGATGGATAAAGTACTGATGGATCAAGTCAGGCTCAGCTGGGACAGAGGTTGTAAGTTTGGAACTGGTACAGTTGAGTGTCGACAACAGGAGGAACAGCCCTCAGAAGCCGGAGGGAATGAGGCACGGATTTCCTGCCTGACTCCCAGAGTTCTTCATTTAACCCTGAGGACCACAGACATGTTTGGCTGAACAACTCCTCACGGGGGTTGGGGGCTCAGGGGGAGAGAGGCTTTTGTGCAGTGTGGGTGTCAGCAGCCTTTCTGGCTCCCACCTAGCGGATGCCAGTAGCATCCCACCCCCACCAAGTCATGGCAACCAAAACTCTCCAGAAATTGTTACCTGCCCCTGGGTCCTGGAGGTGACCCCTAACCCTCAGGTTAAGAGGCACCGCACTAACCCCTTAGGGTCTCAGTTGTATCAGCTGAGAAATGGCCACAGCTGACCCCTCAAGGGCAGGAGATTGGACAAAATTTGCATTGTCCAGTATGGGCCACGTGTGATGTGGAGCTGTTGACACTTGAAATGTGCTTAGTCTGAATTGAGGGGGGGGCAAGAGGAAGGACGACATGGAGGAAGAGGAGGGAGAGGAGTGCAGGGGGAGGAGGGAGGGAAAGCAATGGGAGCAGAGGAAGTAGTTAATGTCCCAGGTGAGGGTGGGAGGGAGCCTGGTGTGTCCAAGCTACACACAGTAGTAGGCCAACACGCGGCGTGCAGCACTCTGAGCTACACACAGTAGGCCACATGTGGCATGCAGGACCCTTACAGGGCTTGGAGAACCTGGTGGGGGGGGCGGGCAGTGAGCCTCCATCCGAGCAGGGAGGCCATTGATGGGCTTTCAAGTCACGGGGAGGGGGGAGACATGATCTGATTGACTTGTTGAAAAAGACACACTTTGTTGTTGGTGTTCCATCGCTCCTCCTGTAGAGGTCACCTAGGGCTCTCCATCAAATGGAGGAAACCCAGCCCAGCCAGGCGTCTTGCCTTCTCGTCCACGGGGGCCTGAGAGGATAAAGGGAGGAGCTGAGGGATCACGCGGTGGGAAACCCAGGGAGGGAAGAGTACGGAAGACCGATGTTCTAACTTCTCTGGACATACGGACAGGTGTGGGATTCCTTACAATTCCTCTGGCCAGGGCTTCCATTTAAAACCAGTTTGAAAAAGAGGTGCCAGCCTAGCAGGAAGGGAAAAAAGAAAAGAGCTTTCTTTGGCTCTAACTCTAGCCTCTGGACCAAGGCAGGGAAATCACAGCTTTCACAACTTTATGCACAAATTTGGAAAAGTCCTTGATTGTTAAGTTCTTTAACCACGTTCCAAGAAGCCAGCAATGACTTTTCGGAGGGTGACCCCTGGGAGTCAAGACTGGTTGAGCATCTGTTGCACATTGCCCAAGGGTTTAGAGCAACTCTGGCAGATGGAATGTATATAGAAGCACTTGAGATCTTGAAAACCCATCTGGATACTGACCTGCATAAATAAAACCAAGAACGTCTGCAGCTCTGCATGTTAATTCAACCAGAAGTTTCATAACTGTGTTTAGCCACCAGCCTGACCTGTCATCCATGCACCCCCTTGGGTGACCATGCACTGAGTGTCCCCTGGGAGGGCAGTGCAGATGCTGGTGCACCAGGGCCAGGGGGCTCCCGCAGCCACAGCCAGGGAGACTTCATCCATTCATCTCCCTGCTTTCTACGTATTCAAAAAGTGCATTTGGTCCAGGCTTGTTTCGAAACTTCGCCTGGACTAGACCTAGGACATTTCAGGTATCCCCAGGAATTCTGGGTCAATGGCATTCTCTCTAAGGTGTATGCTGTAGGTGGTATGATCCTGTCTGCTGAGATCCAGCCCTGTCACACAGTTCCCCAAACACTAACTCCAGGCAAGTGTCTGAGCTAATGTAAATGGTAAGGTATCCACTGAGAATCTGGAGAATTCCTTGGTGTGGGGAAACCCCACCTTTGGTGTCAGCAGTGTTCTGACAGGAAAACAGTTTTCTTTTAATTCTCTCTTACCAGAGAACTTTGCGCACAGTCTTATGTAGGAAGACTTACGCATTACTGGTCAGAGCTGTGTCGCAGTTCAGCCCCCAGACCAGACATCCGGGAGGATGTCCTTGGTGAGACAGCCAGGATGTGCTGGCTGGCTGGGCCCTTGGGCTCTGGTGGTAGGGGAGAAGTGGGAATGCCCAGTGGCTCCCGCGAGCCTTTATACGCAGAGCAACGGGGAGCCATTGTACAGCTTTAAGCAGGGAGGGACATGGTGAGATTTGTGTTTTGAAAAGACACTCTGGCAGGAGAGTGGGGAATGGGTTGAAAGGAGGCAAGAATAGAAGTGGGGAAGATTAGTTCCAAACCGCCCAAACTTTTGTCACAGTGAATGGAGGCAGATAGGATTTCATTCTATATGCTGTAAGTCTTTATTTCTTTGTAGGCTTTAATATGTTTCAGGATCATGCTTTGAGGAAACTCATGATATATTTTCCTTTCTTCAAATGTACTTTTTGCTCCTTAAAGCCCTTAAAAAGCTGGGCCAGAAAATGAGCTCACTGCCCTAGGAAAGAGGAAGAAGGACTTCTTTGCTAGCCCTAAATTTCAAAGTAGACTTTCTAAATCTACCAGACAGTGGTCTAGGACAGGAGGCAGTGAACCAAGCAGGTGGGTCCAATCTGCTTGCTGCTTCCTTCACCTTCTGAAAAGGTTGTGCCGGCAACACTCTGCACCAGCTCAGGAATTTTCAGAGCATTGCAAGGAGTCTTGTCATTTGTTTGGTTTCAGAGTCCTGTAACTACAAAGTGTGGGGGAGGGTAGACAGTTCTCCGATACTGCTCGAGGATGTCCTCTGTGTCCTGCTCCCCATGGCATTGGCTGCCTTGGCTGCCTCAGGCTGGCTGGGCTCTGGAGACTGGCTCTTCCGAAAGGGTCTCAGCCTCCCTCTCCCAGGATATGGGGAACACTGGGACAGCACCCAGCTCAGGGCATGTGACAGTCGCAGAGCTGTTCCTAAGGCCATTGGTGTGGATATTTGTATAATTTTGCTTATCCTTGGAATTTATTTAACATACACATGGCACAAAATGCAAGAACTTCAAAAAGATCCTTCCATCCTGTCCTCAGCTTCATTTCCTTGATTTCCCTATTCCTGTGTGCATGCAGATACAGAACATTCTAAGACAGAGGGAGTGGGATCTCAGGGGTGACCCTTCTTAAAAGATACGGATGGAGGAGCTCACTCTTGAAGCTCCTCAGACTGCTGCTGAAGAGGGAGGACCCTAGCTGTGTCCAGGGCTCAGGCTGAAGCTACCTTCACATGAGCCACCTTGACCCATCAACCTCTGAGAAGCCAGACCACGGGCTGGAAAGAAAAGTCCCCTTGGCAAACAGATGCCTGGGTGCTTTGGTCGTGTGCTGGGAGACTGTGATCTGGGTGGCTGAACGCCCGCCCTAGGGATGGTGCCCTGAGAGAGTCCCCGTGCAGGACAGGCTCTGGGGAGAGCCTGCTAAGGTGCTATGTCTGCTCAGCCCCTGGGAGCAGACAGCTCAGCTCTCTCTGTGGCCTTTCTTGATTCTAACAAAGGACATTTCAAAAACACCCTCATTCTCTCCTCTCCAGTTCTCATGCAGGTAAGGGACATACTGAGATAGCAGTTTTCAGAAAAGCCAGGCAAAGTGTCCTTTCACTCTTACATGACAGGAAACAGATGGTTCTGGCCGCTAGCAATAAGTCATCTTCTGGGGGTGGGTGGACTTGGGTGTCTTCTGGGGGTGGGTGTCTTCTGGGGGTTGGGTGCCTTCCACCAACTCACCGGCAGGGGTGGGGGCTGATTTAGGGCTAGTTGGACCTGTTGGCAGGACGAAACAATGATTATTTTTACGTCTGCTGATCTTATGATCTCTTTCCTCAACTTCAATAGGACCAAGAATATAGGTTAGAAATAAATATCCTAGACTATCCTTTTGAGATCATACACACTATTTTAGCTCCAATGTATAATGAAATAAGAAATATTCAAGGTTATAGAGTTGGAATGTTGCTTTGCTTTATCTTTTATTAAGTGAATGTTTTCCTCTGCAATGAAGTGTTTTGTTGCCAAAGACCATTTGGCTCTGTTTCTGTGCCCCCATCAAATTCTCCAGACTCTTGCTAACTCAGATCCTCTTTGAATAAATCATGTGCACATTGGCATTCTGTGGGAACTGGGGTCACAACAAAAGCTGCCTGTTTTTTTCTTCGGTCAATCCTCCCAATACTTTTTGAATTCTTTGCTTATGGCTGCAAGCTATGGGCAGAGTATTGACAGCATAAAGGTCGCTGACTAGCGAGAGTGGGAACAGGTCAGACTGGCCACAGTGGTGTTGGTGAGGAGTGTCTGAGCTCAGATGCATTCAGGGACTGCTTGGACACTCTGGGTCTGGCAGGGCTGGCCAATGGTGTTGGCAGTGGGCGGGAGATGATCTCCAATGTGTGTGATTAAGAACTCAGGGACCTGAGGAGGACGGAGACATGGACCCGTTTTGAGTATCCTACAATCCAGGATGGGAGATGGATGTTAATTAGAGAGATGCTTATTGCCTACCTGCTGTGTGCCAGGCATTAGGGATACAGAGATGATAGGATGTGTGGCCCTCTTTGCTTGTAGCCCACAACTTGGTGCAGAGACAGACATGTGCATAGAGAATCATGTTACTAAACGAGCAGTGAGTCCCAATTGCTCTTGGGAAAATGGAGAGAGGGCATGCAAGAATGGAATGAGATTCATGGAAGAGGGTCTGGAGCCTTGAAGGATGAATAGGAATTTGTCAGCACGAGATGGGCAGGACTTGGGGTTGGAAATGGCTGGGAGGGAAAGGCAGAGACATTGGTACACTTGGGAACAATACTAATGATGGTAACACTAGCAGACCATTATGGGGCCTCAGACTGTTCCTTAATTTCACAATTACCTTATGTACAGATGAGATCAGGTCACTCACCCGCAATCACAACATTTGCTAGTTAGTGGCTGAGCTGGGATTCAAACCCTGCAGACTGGATCTGGGGTTTGAGCTCTTCCCCCTCACGCTCTGTCACCTTGTGCTGGGACCACATGACACAGGTGGAGGGAAGCCACGTAGATGGACCACAATGTGAGGGGTGGGTGGTGGAGAGCTTTGTTTGCCATCTGGCGGCGCTGAGGCTTTCCCCGGTAGCAGAGAGGGATTCTGTGTAGGCGGGCTTGCAGCCAGATCCGTGCTCTGCACAAATCACCTTGGCAGCTGTCGTGATGAACTAGAACAGAGGAACCTGGGGTTCGGCTTGAGGACAAAATTGTCCAGGTCAGACCTGGTAAGGCCAGAAAGGCAGGAGCTGTGGGCTAGAAAGAAGGGAAATATTTAAGAACAACTTAAGGGTAAGAGGAGAAATTGGATATAGGGCAGTGGCAGGAGCTGTTGATAACCTAGCTTTCAGCTAGAAGGTATCTGCAGTGGCCAGCTCTGACTTGCTGCTCTGAGCTGCAGGAATGTGGGGGTACCCTGACTGGCTGTGGCACCCACTGGCTGTCCCAGGAGTGGATGGGTTCATCCCCTCAACTACTGCAGACCCCAGGCCGCCAAAGGAACACATGGAGCCACATTTGATTATAACACAGCGGAATCGGAGTCCCCAGTTAGCGGTGCCCTGCCTTGGGGGTCTGGACGGCCTTGCTGATGCAGGTCTGCCTCACGCAGATCCTCTTTCACCCAAGTCCGCGTTTTCTCCCAGTCAAAAGGCAAGCATTTAGCTTGCATTTCCTAACGTCTGCACCAGGAATATTTTACATTTTCTGGCAGTACAGCTTTCGCTTCATTGTTTCCACCTCACCTTCCATACTAATTTCTCAGCCTCACCTTTGCATACTCAAGAGGCTCATTAAAACAACTTCGCCAAACAAAACAATGGTCTTTTCCCAAAGATGAATTTCGCTGCCACCCCTAGAATGCAGAAACAGCTGCAGGCATCTTTGGAAACTGCAACGTTTTCATTCCTCCCATGGATTAAATATTGCAAAAAGGCCGAGAGTGGAGACCATTAACTAATGTACTGTCTCATTGAGGAAATATTTATTGAGGAAACATTTCTACCTCTAGTTAAAGAGGGTTAACTCCGTTAAGACAATGAGCAAAGCTGGACATAGTAAAAAATCACTGTTGTAGCTGACAGTCAGCTCTTTTCCAGGTTCCAATCCATTTCCAAACTCAGAAAAATCTGTTTCTACATGTGAATTAAAATGACCCAGGGTTGCTAGTGTGTGATGTGAATTAGAGTTTCCAGGACACAAGGGCGGTCTGTTCTTGGTTCACCCTTACTTATACGAAGTGGTCTTTTGAGAACCCTGCCAGGTTTGTGGAGGGTCTCCAACAGGACACCCCCTCTTTGGCGTGCTTTGGATTTTGAGCCTTTGTCCTCAACACTATCGCAGGCAAAGTTCAAGTTTGCCAGGACTGAAAAAAAATGCCTTTGAGTATCAGTAGCACAGCGCTTTCCTGGGTCCTGCATTTTTTTGCTTTAGCCCTGATAATTTCTTACTTTTTTTGGTGGCTCTATAATGCTTTTAAGGTACTTTAGAAATATTTTGCTCATTATTTTTGATTTTTAGAGCAAGAAAGATTGTTCAATTAGCCTAGGTTATGCTAATGGAAAGAGTGGTGAATGAAAGAATTTTATTTTCTTTCAAAAATTATAGCAAGTGTCTTTATGGGGAAAATGACCTCTGAAAGACAATTTGAACTTGTTTTGTTCAGCTGTGTTTGTAAGTCTTAGTGGTAAACATCCTACCTATGACCAGCCTATTACTAGGAAAGCAGAGAATAACAATTAGACGCCCAGCTGAAAAAAACTGAAGTGAATTTATGACAGTAAATGAAATCTTTAAGTTCTATTAATATAAGTAGCGGCACAGTAGCAATACAAGTTTACCATGAAGAAATCTGGCATTTGATCTCTAGTATCCTTCCCACTTAAAAAAGTAGGAAAAATCAGAATGATTCTGGAAAAATGTATTATTTTCTAGAAGCAAGGATAATTTCAACTATGTTTAGACTAAGATTGCTTACAATGGCTCCAACTCAACAACTTAAGTGCATAAAGAACAAAAAAATTATTGTGATTATAATTATTTAGAATATGTTAAGTACAGGCAAGTCTATTATTTTGACCAGTGATACTCAAAAGTGAAAAATTAATAGAAATGTACAGAAGGTAGTCAGTTGTAATAAAAAGGCAGATGGCTATATTATAATATATATGTTATATTATTATATGCTATGTTATATGTTATATTATTGGAATATTAGTATTGTATCAATATCAGTGTTGCATGTTGGGTTATTGAACCAAGACATTTGGTGTTTTAATCTACGTGAGAATGAAAGAAAAAAACACAAATATACCAATGACCTGAGAATGCTGGGCCAATCAGAATAAGAGGACTGTGAAGCCATGTGTCCAGTAGGTCAGGAGTCAGCAATTGTCCTGTGTCTGTGACTGTCCACAGGAGGAACCTAGTGAGTTCCATGATGAAAAATTAGGAGCTAGGATGGCACAGATCCATGTCTCATTTACATGTTCTTGCTAATCATGATGTGATTCTGACAAGACCCAGTCACAATAACAGAATAGGTCAGTAGATCATCGTGACAATAAATTAATTAGGCAATTCTGAGATTGTGAAATTTAAAAAGTATATCATATCTGGAAAGAGATGAAATGTCAAACATCTAATTTTTACAAGAAATGAATCCCATCGATGCAATGAGTAACATTTATTCTAATGAGAACTAAGGCCAAAGGCAGAAGGCTCAGGTTTGCGTCTGTTTGGACTATACAACAAGGTCATCTACCTCAGCAAAGAGCTAAAAGGTTGATACCCCATGTCTTGCAAATTTTGCTTTTCTGGGGCAACATTCATTTCTACTTTTGTGTCTATGACAACCCGATGTAGGTATATACCAACTGGATACAAAAGAAACATCAGCAATGGCAAAAATATTCCAGATCTATTTTGTCCACATAGAAGCCACCAGCTGTATGTGGCTACTGAGAACTGGAAATCTGATGGGAACTGGATTTAAAATAATTGATCAATTATTTAAAAAAAAGATTTATTTATTTATTTATGCATACAGAACTGGGAAACAGACCAGAGGTACAGAGGCAGTGAGAGGATTCACCAGAGACAGAGCGGGGAGCAGAACAGGCCGACTGACGAAGTACACTGCTGAGGGGAGCAGCAGGCGAGACAGGCAAGGTCTGTTGCACCGTGTGGGTCACCTCCGGGCGGGGGATGAACTTGCACTGAAGCGGCTGTGGCCATCTTGCAGTGTGGAGCTTAATCTGCTCTGCTACCAGGGAGGGCCCTGGGTTTTAGATCCTTAACCTGATAAACAAATTAGTGGTGATTTAATTCACTTGTGTCCATGAAGGATGCTCCTGGTTTTAATCCTTAAAAGATGAGTAGAATTATAAGGTCAATAACCTGAACAGTGAACAAAGTTTGGGAAGTTAGGTCCCTGGACAAGTTTCTTCCTTTGGATTTTCCCACACAGACTTCTTCTATTTTATGTTTCTGAATATAGATGTTTAGACTTTCCTTTCTTATGGAAAGCCAGTCCATGGCTAGGTGCAATTCCTCCCTGAACAGTTAGCCATTGAATATACATTTTTTCCCAATGATTTTGACAGATTTTGAAGAGACAGTATTCTTTGATTTTCTCCACATAGCCTCCTAAGGCTGTCCCTGGCAGATCACAGCTCTGCCCATGGGAGCTGATCCTGCCTGTAAGTTCTGAATGTTCAGTTGCTGCTATCAAGACTTCAGCTTTGTATGGGTTTCCAACCACCAGGTTAGAGGAGAGTCCAGTGCAGAGGGAGGATTTGAGCCTGTCCTGCAGGGTTGAATCCCAGCTCCCCCACTGAAATCTGTGTGACCTTGGGCAAGCGATTCATGCTTGGTGTGGATGGTAAAAAGAGCTAGTACTACTTGTGGGTTTGGCTAGCATTTAAAAAGACCTCCTTAACATAAAGCTCTTGGCATTATCATCGATTTCTCAAAAAGTATCCAATTCTATGTACTCAGAGGATCAAGTCAAAGGTTCTGAGAGGGTGTGGAGGCTGGACTCCCTGTGATCTTGTGGCACTGGCCATCAACAAGAGCACAAAGGCATCACCTAGGCTGGGGGGTGGGGTGGCAGAAGCCCCAGGGTACCTAGGCAGGAAGAAGGTGGGCAGGAAGCACACAGAAGTACTCCTCTGGCAGCTTCTGCTTCTCTAAGAGGGAACCCTCAGAGCAGATGCTGGGATTTGAGGACAGAGGGTGGTGAAGAGAGGGCAAAGGGAGCTGACCAAGGAAGAGCCCACTAACTAAACAGGAAGACATGGCTTAGCCAACATTCCCACAGAGGGGGGAGTTGGTAGGCTGAGAGATGCTTTTGACTGGAGGGCAGCTGGTATGTTAATTTGGGTGCATCGGACAGCAAGGGCCTTAAGGGTCCTTGTAAGTGGAGGTGGGACTTGAGTCTTCTTGGGGAAGTCATGTGAACTCACAGTGGCAGAAGAGGTCCTTGGATAAACTTCTGGGTAGGAGTCCTTAGAGATGCTCCCCGCAGGCTTGGGGCCTTTGCAGCACATTCTCACCCTTGAGAGATGCCTCCAAGGAGACACATGATGCCACAATGATGGAGTCATGTGTCATTTTTCTGGCCATCCCCGATGTCCAAGCACAAGTGCCCCTGCCACTCCCCTCTGTGACCTTGACAGACCTGGCTACCCTCTTCCCGCTGGCCCAGACAAATATTCTTTTTTTCCTGGGGAAAGGAGGTGGGGGAGGGGCAGGGGGCACCAGCTGTTTTTCTTGGCTTGGCTGCACGGGAAAGGACCCCCGGCTGCCTCTGGCCTCCCTGCTGATTTTTGATCTTGTTGGGAACACTCCATGGGGCTTGCGTCTGAGTCACGCGTCCACTGTCTTCCTGGTGCCTCTGCTCTGTCCGCATCACCTTGCCTTCTGATTAGTTCTGCAATATGCACGGCTCACTTTGACCCCAAGGTCTTTGCACTTGCTGTTCCCACACGACTTGTTCCTGTACATCTCAGGTATTTGGTCTAAGTGACCAAATTGACCTGACACTATATTTAGTGGCCTGCCACTGCATTTAAAATTAGAACTCTCATTTCCTGGTGCTTTTTTTTTTTTTCCACTGGGTTGTTTTTCATCTACTTCTCTCAGTTCCATCTCTGCTAGATAGTAAGCTCCATGAAGGTCAAGTTTTAGAAAGTCTCTGCATGTTTTAAAAACAATGAGTTATAACATCAAGGCACCACAAGCACTCAAGTTAATGTAGTCAAGCGATGAATGGATGAATGAGTGAAGTTAGTTGGGCTGGATCAGCTTTTGTGAAATATAAGAATCTTTGGAACACAATTATTTTCAATTAGTCTGCTAAAATTCAGAGTGTTAAAAGCTGTGCTTAGTGTTTGACATAACTAATGTTCCTTTTTGACAAGGACTTGTGTAATAGAAAAGAATCACATTTTTGTGAGATTTTAAAAAAAGCTGAAAAGAAGTATTCTTTTCATTTAAGTTGATGGGATAATGCAGTCCTGCATTAGATAACAAATTATTTAAAGGGAAGAATCACAAAGCTGGTGTGGATCCCTGATGCTGGATACAGAGTGGTGTAAAAAAAAAAAAAAAAAAGAATAGTAGCGAGGGCTCTTCCTGGTAGTGCAAGGGGTTAAAGCATAGCACTGTAAAGCAGTAGAAGCTGAAGCCATTGCAGCATGATTCCCGGCCAGGGAGTTGACCCACAAGGCACAGCAGAGCTCTCATGACCAGCTCGCTGCTCCCCTCAGCAATGTATTTCAGTCAGTCTGCTTGTTCTGCTCCCCACTCTGTCTCTGGTGTGTCCTCTGGTAAGTCTTCTTGTGGTTGATCAGCCCAAGATTGTTAAGGGGAAGGATGTCTTAAAGGAACTCTGCAGAGTCTTATGGATGCCACCACTCACTCCAGCTTTCTGGAAACCATGACTCCCAGCAGTACCGGGGCGAGAACTGCGAGGACCCAAGGGTGGAGCTAGCAGGAATTCTGGGACATTTGGGGGATAAATAGGGCGCAATTGCATCTTGCGTTCTCTCGCTGGGGAAACGGCTCTCTGGACCGCGTGACTCGGTGTGTTCAGTCAGCCTAGCTGTAAGGTATTCCAGTGACTTTGTATCCCGCTCTCTTTCCCTGGGTTGTTTCCTATTCCTTTCCCCTTTGCAAATAAACCCGTTATTGACCCTTTTGTGTGTACCTGCAGTATAACTGAGTTGTAAGCGCGCGGGTGAGGCCCACAGACAGGTGGCCCAGTCCACTCTGGGCTACCCTGTAACACTCTCACCCCCTGCATCTTTGACTTCTACCCCGCTTCTGTATGCATAAATAAATCTTAAAAAGAAAAAAATAGCCTGAGCGCATGGTGACAAATTAAAACTTTCTAGTGGCAGAGAGGTGGGCTGACTGAGTCACCTCTGGTGTCCCGAAGACAAGACCACCCGCGTTAAGAGCGTCAGAGGTGGAGAAGCTCAAAGGCACCAGGGGTGAGGAGAGCAAGTTCGCACCAGCGCCTGCCCTGCTCCGGGACTGGGCAAAGCCTCTGCGGTCTTCATAGGAGTGGGGTGCACTCTTTCACAGCGGGGAAAATGAAACTCCAAGGTCCTTCACCTATAGGGAGTCATCTAGGAAATGCAAGTCGGATTTGCATGCCCCTGTAAGCACTTTCCGCGCATGCTGGCCATTAGCTACAGGACATGAAGCAGACCTAGTGAGGATTGTTCTGTCCGAAAGAGTAGAAATGCTGTCCTCTCATCCCGGCCATCAGCTCTTAGCCATTTTTCAGAGCTCCCCTTTTACCCAAATTCCAACATGGCTTTTAACTTTTGTTGTTTTTCATGTTTCAAAAGCAATAACGCACTATTCTCCAAACTTTAGAGAAACCTGGTTCATAATAGTTAAAGCTCCCATAATTTCACCCAGCCACCATCATCACTGCCTCTGTGCCCCTGGGCTGGGAAGACACCCGAGCTCACTGCATGATGGTGTCTGGACTTTGGCTTGGCTTCCACATCTGACTTCTCCTCCTGGTGCAGCCGAGAGCTGGTGTCTCCTTTCCCCATTGCTTCCCCTGCTTGCCCACACCAATTTATCACCCTTTACCCAGCTTCCCCTCTCCCATCCAGTCCCATGGAAGGGCTTAACTTTTCCTTTTTCTCTCCATCCCATAGCAAAGGTTTAAATTCTACATCCTTTCCTTTTGGAGCTTAAAGAGACACTTTTTTTCTCTGCAATAAAACCTAATTCCTGAAAATTTAAAACAATGGTCTTCAAAACCATTGTTCCAGACATAAGGTTCAATGTAGAAACTTATTTTAAGAAGTTAAAAAAATGGAGCTTTAAATACTTATTTTTGTATTCCTGATATAAAAATCCTAATTATTCTTACAGCACCCAGGTGCTTCTTATAGGTAACGAAATATGGAAAAGGAAGGACAAAGATGATCATGTCTAGATGCTATCATATGGTAGACAACTTCCTTGTCACCACAGGACCTTTGCACTGGCCACTGGCTTGATCACTTCTCTCTTCTTTCTGCTTTGCCACATGCCAAAGCTTCTGCAGACATCTTCCCAGGGCTCATTTCAGCCAGCTGACTCTGCCTGTCCTCCCATTCCATTATTTTCTGGCATCATATGCTTCTATATTGCTTCTGTAACATTTATCACAGTTAAAATTTGACATTTCCCCTATACTTTTATTTTTAAATTCCATTCTCACTGTTAGACTGTGGGCTCTAAGAAGTGAGGACGAAGAATCTCCTTTTCCTTCCTGTTCACCCCGGTGTCCAGCAGAATGCCTGGCTTATCGTAGGCACTCGAGTAGAAGCCGGGAGCAATGAGGTCACACAAGCCTTGACTGAGCTACACCCATGGTGTGCTGGGCTGCCTCCTGCATCCCGTGGAGTTGCTTGTGCACATCCCAACTCTGCTCTTAGGGATAAGTTGAAATCACAAGTCCTTGAAGTCAACCAGTGTGGCAATTTTTATGTGACAAAAGTTGACAAATGCTACACACATTTGCCCCCCTAACCCCAGTTTGTTGTTTGACATTCACCAGCTCACCTCTGAGTACCTGTGATTTCTAAGATTTTTTTTCTCCTTAATCTCTATATAGAACTTCCACGTTTGGATACAATGTCAGGTAATTTTAATTCTCCACGGTCAGTTCTTTGCTAAATTTTCCTCTAATTAGGAAATCCACGTGAGCAGGTAATGTAAGGTCAGTGGGAGCTGAAATTACTGCTGTAATAGAATCTACAGACATGGCTGCAGATCATTTCACCAAAATGTGTTAGGATTTCAGGGGTACAAAGGCAGCAGGCAGACTTCATAGCTTCCTAAAAAATCTGCAGATGTGCCAGAGAAAACCCACTGATTGGTGGCTGCTTGATGACATGGGACAGCTGTGGCCAGGGTCACAGGTCATCTCAACCCCATGCCTCTTTCTACCATGTAGAAACGAGCAGCCCTGGCAAACACTGACTCTCCTTCCCCAAGTGAGTCCTGATAGTTCAACCATTCAATCCTTGCTGAAGAAAATGCGGGTGAACTTGAGGAGACAGAGGAGAAAAGCTGATAAGTTTGGGCCACCAGACCTCACCCTGGCGCATGGTTGGCTTATATGAGTTTTCATCACTGTCAGCCACGAGGAAGTTCATTTTGTCCTTTGAAATCAAGAATCCTGCAAATGGCATGAGTTTATCTTTTTGATTGCTGAGTAATATTCCATTGTGTGTATGTACCACATCTTCTTGATCCAGTCACCTATTTTTGGGCATTTGGGTTGATTCCACATCTTCCCTATTGTAAATAGAGCAGCAATAAATAGAAGGGTGCAGGTGTCCTTTTGAATTATTGTTTTTGTGTCCTGTGGGTAGTTCCCTAGGAGTGGGAATGAAGAATAATATAAAAGGAAAAAATATATATAAATGAAATCAAGAGTCCATCTTGGGTATATGTGTTTACTTTTAGTGACTAATAGGTATTTTAATGAATTCCAAGTATATGATTGAGAAAAGAGGTTGGGGGCATGGAGGTAGAACAAAGGAGATTCCAGACCAAAGACTTATCGACAGTTGGCTCTCAAAGAGGTGAGCCGTTCCTCGGAGATGCAGATCCCAATCACACATGGTCACTGCCATCACCATGGATTTCTTCCTGAATCTGTTTTTATGTTGGGCTGCAGGATAAAGTAACTCTTGTTATTATTTGTCTCAGAGCAACATACCATAATAGTCTGCCTTCTGGGGGTCATGTTAGATTCTATAATGCTGAAAAAATATTTAGCTTCATAAATTTAGGGGAGAAAGTTCTAAATTGCATAGGGAAGAGAGGGCTAAGAGGCATCGTTGACAATTTTACATCATCTCATGCTGAATATATATGATTTCTAAAATGTTTTATAAATCTTATTGCAAAGCACTGCTGGGCAATAGTTATTAGCTCGTTGGAGCCATTGCATGGTTAGGGACACTTTAGAAAAGAATACAGATGACATCAAAGACCTCTGTCACTACCTTCATATGACTTTGTGGTTGTGGAATTTTATAAGGGGTCATGAAAGTCACATTATATGATCACTCAGAAATGAGTCAAACCGCTGACATTCTCCAGGAAGGTGATCATTCAGTTCCTCCTTAAGTATTTCCTGTAAATCTCCCACATTAAAAGGGCAGCCCAGAAATTATCCAATATAATATCCAAAAATATCAGCAAGAGATGAAGTCCGTCTCCTTAACAATTTGCACCAACTTGTAACTGCTTTCACTCATCCAGCCTTGATTTCCCTCTGAGTCTTTAGAGAAACACCTTTTCCTCAACTCTGAACTCTTATTCTAGCTTATACCCTTTCATGGCATTTGCCATCAAGAGCTGTACTTAGAATTATTTACACTTTATTTGATTCCAAGTGCTTTCAGATTCCTTGAATTATTCTATCACAATTGGTTTGTCTGGCAGCTGAGTGGACCTGTAATGTAGAAAAATTATCTCAAGAATGACCTAGTGTTGTCAGTTACCCACCCGCCTCCCTCTCCACCACATTGCTTAGGAAATATATGAATGCCTAAAAGACAGATAACACATTTTTTTTTTATATTGGTGCTCAGAGTCTATTGACTTTCTAACTTAAACAAATATTTAGTTCTGGAAAATCATCAGTGATTTCTATGAATTTTTTTAATTACATAAAGCACGATTGCTGTGCTGCAATCTTGGGATCCATTTTTTTCATTTCTCCTCTGGTTTTGGTGCACTGTTGCATACTGGGACTTAGGCCCATCCCCTAGGAGGACTATAAGTGGGCACAGGTGGGTGCTTTATGAGTGACCAGAGAACTGGCAGAACACTGGTATTCAATCACGAAATATCTAATGAGGCAAACTCTTGCTCTCAAGGAATTTAAACATAGCTGAGAAAAGAGACTGGTAGGATTTCTAATTCAACGTTAGTGTCTTTGGAAGTCTTCCCAAATTCCCATTTCTATTAATCAAGATAGGAAGGTGTAATGAAAAGACCTCAAAATACAGTGGCTTACATAAGCAAGACATTTTCTCATGTGAAAATATGGCTTGGTGCTCCAGAGCCAGGAAGGTGATGATCGAGCATGACAGATCAGATATTGGGATCTTGCTTCTGTGTCATCCTTAACGTTCAGATTGCATATCCCGCCCCAAAGTGGCTGCTCAATTCCTACCATTGCAGTCATAGTTAGTTGACATTTAATAGTCTTGCAGGAGGGGAGAGAGAAGGAATAGCTCTTTTCTTTAAGAGCACAAGTTGGAAATCACAAACTTCTTGTACTTAACTCTAGCCACATGTATGGCCAGATTTTATGGCCACATGGTTACCACTTAGTTCCACCACACCTCAGGAATATCCATTTAGCCGAGTGGGACAATGCCCAACTTAAAACTGTACTGAGGGGAGGAAGAGCAATTGGATTAAGGGGGAGAACTGGCAGTCTCTGTCTCACCCCTTAACTGAACAACCACTATAAAAATTAGAGCAGAACCAACATTAAGAGTGACTAAATGAAGAGTGGTTTCATGCAGCACAGTGATTGTGGGCTAACTCTCCCCCTCATGCACTGCTGACTGGAGTGGAAATCAACTCAAGCTTTCTAGTGGACAACTGACAGGGTCTGATACTCTTTAAGATGTGTATATCACATGACCCAGCAATCAACTTCTAGAAAGTTACCCACAGAAGCATATTGCACTGTGAAATACGCTTAGACCATTATATGTGGATCTCCACAAAAATAATGTCAGTGACAGCCAGTGACCTGGACTCCTTAATACCAGTCAAGAGGGAAAAAGTTTATTTCTTTTATTTTTAAAAACATATATTTTTATAACATTGGTATAAAACACTGTCTATGATTAATATCAGATGTATGTATCAGATGTATGTTACTACAGCATACCCAGCATCAACGTATCCATAGCCCTCCCCAGGGCCCAAGAGGAAGTAGGTTCATAAAGTGATTGTATCTATATAATGGAGTAGTATTCAGCCACTGAAAAGGATAAAGCAGATGTAGAATATATCCAAATCTTATTCTCAAGTGGAAAAACAAATGTAAAGAGGGTACATTTTTGTGCAATATGTATGATATGTTTTAATACATATATATGCACATATATGTGCATCTCTAGCTCCATGTATGTTTGTGTATACTTGGAAAATGTGTGAGGGTGCACCTTGCATTGTTAATTGAATTCCAGGGCACAGAAGTGGCAGAAGGTGGGTGGAGAAGTTATTTTTCACTTACACATATTTGTATTGTTTGCTTTTACTTTTGTAGTAAAATATAGAGATTTGGGGAAAACTAATCAAAAAAGATGAAACATTAAATGAACTGGCATCTGTCTTGCTCATTATTGCATCTTCAACACCTGGCATGGTGTTTGGTACTAAAGTAGTTCATAAATATCTGTTGAATGAATTAATAAATATTTAAAAACTTAGCATGCTGCTTCGTGAAGGGGCAAGTTTTTATGATGGGAAGAAAGGAAACAGGTGTTACCAGAGGGCTATTTGCAGCGGGTCCTGCTTTGGAAGTTTGAACAGATGTATCTTCATTTCTGTCTGCCCTCTGCATGGTTCTAAGCTCTTGCGTGGTTTCTGTATGTTGCTGATAAGATTTTAACAGCTACACCCAGGATAAATCCCAGTTTACAAAAGTGTGCATTTTGTTTTTGTTGTTAATTCTTAGCAAAATGAAATTATCAAGCAAAGTGCAAATCTCTGTGCTTGATGTTTACACATATTTCTTATCTTTGGAATAAACCTGAAAAGCTGTTATTATTTTTAACCCTTGACTTACCCAAGGCCACTATCCCAGCTAGTAAGTCACCAAGATGGAATTCAAATACAGACTGATGTCTCTTTGGATGGAATGGGAAGCTTATCATCTCCTTCTTAATGAAATGTCAGGCACATGAATCTAGGGAAAATCATGTCTGAGTTTAGTACTGGAGGAGGCAGGTTTTGAGGATTCTTTGGCACCCAGGAAAGGAAAGGCGTGGCAGAACAGAAATGCTCAGTCCCTTGCCTACTCTTGCAGGTGGGCATTGGGGCAAGCTGAGTGGCATTAGGCCCAGGCTGTCAGCCTAAGCCCACATGGTGCTTTGGAGCTCCGGGAGCTGCTTTGAGCAGTTTCTCTAGACTCCAGGGTGCTCATCAGTGGAAGCCAGGACCGCATGACTGGGATGGACTTAGGGTGAAGCTGCCATTGTAGTCTCATTAAACACATTTGAAATCAAACAAAACCTTTGTGCTCATTAAGCAGTAACTCACCCTTCCCCTTCCCCTCAGTCGTTGGTGGCCCCGTTCTATTTCCTGTCTTGATGAATTTGCCTGAACTGGCTAGCTCGTGTAGGTGAACTCATTCCTTATTTGTCCTTCTGCAACTGGCTTATTTTACTAGCAAAATGCTTTCAGGATCCATTTACGTTTTTGCCTTAGTCAACATTTCATCCCTTTTAATGGCTGAATATTCACTGTGTGTGTATATAGGTGTGTATCACATTTTGTTTATCCATCAGTCTGTTGATGGACACTTGTGTTTTTCCAACCTTGTGGTTGTTGTGAACAATTCTGGCATCCAAATATTTGTCCAAGTCTTTGCTTTTAATTACTTTGGATATATATGCAGGAGTAGAATATGCTGGGCCATGTAGTATTGCTATGCCTAACCATTTGTGGAGATGCTGGGTGGGTTTCCAGAGTGGGCCAAGCCCATGCCCACCCACACCTGCAGACAGAGGTCCGATCTGGGCTGTTTCCAGAGCAGCCCTCTCCCCCAGCCTCAGCAGTGCTCGATGGTTCAGATTTCTCCACATTCTCACTAATGTTTATCTTTCCCTTTTCTTTTTGGCTGTGGCCATCCTAGTAGGTTGAGCTGCATATCTTCAGGGTTTCGATTTGCATTTCCCCAATGACAATGATGTAGTACATGTCTTCACATGCTCTCTGGCTGCTTGCACAGACTATTAGGAGAAGTACTTGCTGAAGTCCTTTGCTTATTTTTGAATTGGGTTGTTCTTGTGGTCAAGTTTTACAATCTCTTTATATATCCTGGATATTAATCTTTCATCAGATAGCTGATTTATAAATATTTTCTCATTTTATGGGTTGTCTTCTTGCTTGATAATGTCATTTGTTGCAAAGACATTTTTAAAGATTTCCTTTATTTATACATGAATATGGGAACTGGGGTGTAGGCCAGAGGTGCAGAGGCTGAGAGGATTCACCAGAGACAGAGTGGAAAGCTGGACAGGCAGATCTACTGAAATACACTGCTGAGGGGAGCAGTGAGCAAGAAAGGAGAGGTCTGCTGTGCCATGTGGGTCAGCTCCCGGGCCGGGGATCGAATGTGCTGCAGTGGCTGTGGGTAGCTTCATAGTGCCTCTGAGACTTCATCATTTGCGACACCCGAGAGGTTCTAAAAGTTTTTAATTTTGATAAGGTTTCAGTTTATCTATTTTTACTTTTGTTGCATGTGTTTTTGGGGTCATATCCATGAAGTCATTTCAAATCTATTGTCACCAAGATTATTTGGTCGGGTCTTAGTCACTTTGCTGCCAACAGCCTGCCCAGGGTGCTAGAAGCATTTACAAGAGAAAGGGGTGAGAGAATTAGGAGCTGGGCCAGTCTTCCCCAAAGGGTTTATTTTAGGTAGAACTCTTAAGAGAGCATTGAAGGCCCCACTAGGGGCCACCTCAGGACCATCAATCTTTGCTTTCATCAAAAGAGCACAGCAAGCTCCTCTTCAGAAGGCTGCCCCGTCCTCACATTGCTTTCACACATTCACAATGAGTGAATAACATCAGTGGCAGCTGTGCCTTTAAGAGTCCTGAACACCCTTTAAAAAAGTTGATCTTGATCCTTCAAAGTGCAAGGTGGAAATGATGTCAGCAACAGGGATGGACGAGCTGGGCAATGTTCTTTGAAAAACTTTATAGGGAATGTTGAATTTAATTATTAATCCTTCTAATAAATACTGTCAAGACACAGGGAATACAATAATGGGTGAGATATCACCCTTGTCATCAAGGAACACAGTGTTTTGGGGGTAATGCAGATGCATAAACAGGAAATTAAAGCACGGCGTGGCAGGTATTAGGAAGGGTGTGTGCATGTGTGTCTATGGGAGGATGGGGGCAGGTTGTGGGCACATCAAAGAGGCGGGACCCCTTCAGATTTAGGGTGAGGGACAGGACTTGGAGAGAGGGGAGAGGTCTTGGGGCAGCTTCTGGAAAATATTGAACAACACAGAGGATTTCTGAGCTAGCTAAGAGAGAGATGAGAATGGAGGAGTCAGAGAAATAGGACCAAGTTCACAGAAAAGGCAGCATTTAGTATAGGTAAGTCGATTTAACATAGTCAGAGAACTTGGTGATGGACACTTAGTCAGGTTCCTATGTACATGCGCAGTAAAACTCAGCTGGTTGGGAGAAGGGCTTAAGATCCAGGCCAGAGCCTCAAGAGCTGTGCGCTGTTTGTGCTCTGATTGTGTTTTCTAATGTAACGTAAGTGAAAATGTAGCCATCGCATTCCAATGCATTTGCTTTTCTCTTCCCATCCCAGAAGTCCTCCACTGCCACCAGCCTTAGACCCCTTCCCTCGCCTTCTTAAACTCACTTCATTTACTAGTGGCTACTAGTTTTTGTATTTTGCTTTGTTGATATGTCACATCCGTTTGTTTACTCACATATATGTAAATGTCCATGATCTGTCTTGCTTTACTATACATAATTCCCTAGAGTGCCTTCCATGTTGATCTAAATATTATAATATTAGTATTATAATATAATAAGATAATATTTTGCCTTCCCTGTGGCTGAATTAGTATTCCAATGGGTAGAGATACCACATCTTCTTTTTTTGATATAATTCTATTTTCCCTCATTTGATTCATTCATTGTTTTTTCTTACATCATTGTAGTCCCCATAGTTCTCCTACCACCATAGTGCATATGAACCATGACCACAGTATCTTGTGCTCTTTCATCCCCTGTTTTGACCACTGTCTTTCTCTCTATGACTAGCTTGTGAGTTTTGCCTTTTTTCCCCACTGACACTTTGTTTGGTTTCTTTATAGTCTGCATGTAAGTAAAGTCATCTAGTATTTATCTTTTTCCTTCTGACTTATTTCGCTTGGCATAATCACTTCCAGCTACATCCATGTTGCGGCAAATGGCATGAGTCTACCTTTTTGATTGCTGAATAGTACTCCACTATATATATATATATACCACGTCTTCTCAGTTCACTCATCTATTCCAGGACATGTAGTTTGTTTCTGTATCTTGGCTTATAAATAGTGCTGCAATAAAAATAGGAGTACAAATTTCCTTTCAAATTAGTGCTTTTGTGTCCTGTGGGTAGACCCTTAGGTGTGCCGCTTCTGGGTCATAGAGTAGATCCATCTTTTGTTTTGAGGAACCTCCACACAGTTTTCTGTAGTGGCGGGAATGGTGTGCATACCCACCAGCATGTAAGAGGATCTTTTCTCACCACATCCTCACTAGCACTTGTTTCTGTGTTTTGTTTTGTTTTTAAATATCGACCATTCTCACATGTGCGAGATGTATCTCATTGTGCTTGTAATTTGCATTCCCCTAATAATAAGAGATGCTGGACATTTTCCTTATGCTTTCTTTGGAAAAGTCTTTAGCTCTCTGCCCACTTTTCGGTGGGGTTGTTTGCTTTTGTTGAGTTGTGGGAGCTCTCTGCTGATCTTCCATACTGGCTCTTATCAGATGCAAATGTTTTTCCCATTCAGTAGGGTCTTTGTTTTGCCATCACATTTGCTTCCCAGAAGCCTTTCGCTTGCTGCTGGAGGTGACTCCTCACTTATGTTTCTCAAGTTTATGTCATGGTGTGTGTGGTCTCTGGTTTCATCGATGCTTTCTGGTTTCAGGTCTTAAATCCAAGCCTTTATCCAGTTTTGGATTGGTTTTTGTGAATGGTGTGAGGTAGTACTCTAGTTTCTTTTGCATGAAGGGGTCCAGTTTTCCCAGTGCCGTAGGCATAAATCAATCTTTTTTTTTTTTTTTTTTAAAGCATGGGACTATGGTGATGGCACACGCGTGAATTGGTGATGGGAAGTCCACAGGGATTACAACCAAGATGAAAAAATGTACAAAATGAAGAATGATGTAAAAACTATATACATTTAAAAAAATTAAAAAAAAAAGAATATTTGAATATGGCACCTGGAATTGTATCGATGAACTTTCATGGCTCTCTATACCATACCAATATATTAAAAAGCAACTGGTATGTTTAAAAAATAAAATGTAGAATAGACAAAAGAATCAAAAGAATACAATAAAAGAGAATTAGAAGGAAAAAAAAGTACCATTTATTGAAGTTTGTCCTTGCTCTACTGTAAACTCTTTGCTCCTTTGTCACAGATTAGTTGACCATAGATGTGTGTTTTTATTGAGTTTTCAATTCAGTTCTATTTTATGTATGCACATGTTATCTTTGTCCTTATTATTTTTATTATTTAATCTCCACATCTTGCTCCCCTCCCTCATGGGAATCTCTTCCACAAAGTGGGCAGGATGGGGCCTATTTTTTATTTGCTCTGTTATTTTCTGGGGTATGGGCCTGACAACACTTACTCAGTCCTTCACAGTGACAACCTTCCCTTTGTTTCAAGGTTTTTTTTTTTCCTCCATGGTGCTGTAAAGAACATCCTTGTACATATGTCCCTGCAAGCTTTACCACCACTTAATTACTCCCAAAATATGCTCCAATTTACTTATTTTTGGCAGAAAAAACAAAATGTGCTCTGGTTTTTATAACATTTATTTAACTAATCACCCTGTGAACAGATTGGCTTCTCATTATCTATATTTATATTTAATTTCTCATATTTTGATATTTCTCAATATGTTGCTTTTATACTTAAGGAAAGATACAAGAGCTCCAAACACAGTATTATTAAAAACTCAAACTTCAAGAAATTTCTTTATAATCATAATTTCAATTAAGAAAGAAAATGCTTCCCTTGAAACCCTCCCAATTTTGAACAGTTTTAAATTGTACAAACTCAAAGGTATGACCATGAAGTAAGAGTTATTTCTAGTTTTATATATAGTGTTTGGGACCCATTATCTCAGATAGTCTTCTAAAAAATTTTATAAACAGGTCAAAACAGGCACTTCTCAACTTGTCTTTCTGCTATTGTCACAAAGATTGTAATGAAGGTCAACCTTTAGGCAAAAAGTAATTACGGGGATCTGTGGTTATTACCACAGATTCCATGTTGAGTCCAGGGTTACACCGCCACTCAGTGCTGTCAAACGCCGTCGGGAACAATGACAACAGCAAGGTCACTTTGAACAAGCAATAACCTCTTGTAAAAAGTTTATGTTCTGGGGCCCTCCCCGCTGGCGCAGCGGGTTAAAGCACAGCACTGAGAATCTAAAGCCGCTTCCGCATGAGCTCGATTCCCGCCTGCCCCGGAGGTGACCACATGGCGAGGCAGACCTCTCCTGACCCGCCCGCTGCTCCCCTCAGCAGTGTACTTCGTAGATCTGCCTGTTCTGCTCCCCACCCTGTCTCTGGTGAAGCCTCTCACCGCCCCTGAACCTCTGGCCTGTACCCCAGTTCTGTATGCACAAATAAATAAATCTTAAAAAAAAAAAGTTTATGTTCATGTTCTGTAACCTGGAGATCCCAGTGCTAAAATAATTTCAAGTATATAAAATATATTTTCGCAAAAATTTCATCTTTGTGGGTAAGTGTGGCATCTTCAGACTCACCCATCCTCAGCCATGTAGAGTGGCTGCTGCAGCCCCTCTGTTTCCTCATGCTGGTGGTCCCCTAAGATCATGCTGTGGTTTAGCAACCCCTTCTATTTCTGGGCATTTGGGATCTTTCCATTTTATGTTTCCACTAAATGTGCGGTGAGCACCCTTGCCTGCTTGCACACGTGAGAAAGAGTTTCTGTGCTCCAAAGGACCAGTCTGGATGGCCAGGCTGCAGGGCGCTCATCTTTACAATATAAGGCCAAATTATTCTCCCAAGCGGTTGTACCAGTTTATATTGCCATGAACAGTCTGTGGGAGTTCTTGTAGCTAATACCAGAACGAGGTGTTATCAAAATTTTGATTTTGATGATCTGATGTTGTGAAATGTTATATAATTTGCAACTTTCTGATTCCTAGTGTGCTCAAACATGTTTTCATTGATTGATGGTCTGTTCAGATTTGCTCTACTGTGTGTTGTCTGTTCCAGCCCCCGCTCATTCTTTTACTGCATTACTTGTTATTTTGTTATCCAATTGTAGTTCTGTACGAATTCTCTGCTGGTTTGTGCTTCATAAATATTTCCTTTCAGCTTGCATCTGGTCTTAAGTTTTGTTTGTGATAACTTACTAAACATAACCAGTTGATTTTAATGGCAAATATATCAATCTTTTACAGTGAGGCTTGTACTTTTTGCTTTTCACTTAATACATCTTATTATTATTATTTTTTTAAATACTTCTCAGAGCACTTAGGTTGCAGAAAGGTTTACTGCAAAGGCAAAGCATATGTCGATATATAAGCTGCCTGAATAACTCTTCACAGTATAAGCTTATTTGATGAACTCTGGTGCTTTACAATAAAGAATGCACATTTGCTTTTGCTGTCTTTCAAAAAAACAATAATTCCAGCAAAAAAAAAATTCTTCCTTTACAACCATAAAAATATTTAATATTTTCTTTTGAAATTTTACAGCTTTAATTTTCATGTTACATCTTTAAATGGAATTTATTTTATATAATGTGAATTAAGGGTTGAATTTTATTTTTTCCTTTTGCATATGTCACAGCATAAACTATTTAACAGCCTATTTTTTCTGCATTGATTATAGTGCTTCTCTGCCATATCTCACTTCCACATATATATGTATAGACACACACACACACACATGCACACACACGATAGCCTGTTTCTGTACTCACCGCCTTCCCCAGGAATGTACTTGTCTATTCCTAAGTCAATCCCACACTGTCTTAGTTATGGTGGCTCCAGACAGATAACTTGCTTGTGGCAAGCCCCAAATCTTCTTTTTCAGAATGATCACAAATGAATGTCAGGGTCACCTTTCCCTGTTGGGGTTTTGATTGGAATTGTATTTCATCTCAGAGTATTGTAGAGAGAATCACCACCTTTACCACATCAGGTCTTCCTTATCTTTGCACATATAGCTCCTTTTATTTTTCTGGTCTTCTCTGATAACTTTCACAATGTCTCTTCACAAAGGTCATGCACCTCTATTGCTACCTTTGTTCCTGGGTACTTTATATTTCTGTTGCTATTATGAATAACATGTTTTCTATTACATTTTCTAATAAATCACTATTGGTATGTAGGAAAAGTATGACTGTTCGCTATGTTTGTGTTTAGAAACTTATTGATTTAGCTTATTATTGCTAAAATTTTATAGATTCACTCATTCTGTGTGTCAAAAATAAGTAAGACCCTCTCAGACATGTACAGATTGGGTTCCCTTACCCCATTAATCCTTGACCTTCACTTCCAGTCCAGTGTGGGGTAGAATCGCAGATGGCAAATATCTCTGCTTATTCCTAGTTGTTCTACTTGTCTAGAATTTTGAGAGTTTACAGTTGTCTCCATCTGACCCCCAAGTCCCCAGTGGAGCACAGGTGGATGTCCCTGGGGTGATGTTCAGGCTATTATAGATGCTGTCGGGGGTAGTAGGTGGCTGGCTCAGTTCCTGGCCAGGAAGTCATATCTACAGCCTGTTTTCCAGAGCCAAGAATTCCCTGTAAAACTGTGGTCTCAGGAAGTGAGTTGATAATTGCTTTTTCTTAATAGACTCTTTTCTGTAGAACGAGGTTCCCTCCCCTCCCCTCCCATATACCCTGGCTTCAATCAGTGAGCCTGATTCTGATCCACTACCATGCATGAAGCACTGTAAGTTCCCATTACATGGTAGGAGATAAAACTCAAACTACCATTATGTGTTTGCAAGTTTGGAACATAACAGACCTGAGGCTTCAAACCCACTCACCACTTTATAATTCATTGCCAGCTCTGGTGAATGGAGATTTTTATCTCTCCCCCTGCCTCTTTCTTATATTTTATCAATCATTACAGTGTGCTTTGAGCAAAGGGGGTGGATCAAAGCATTTACCTTTGTTGATTCATCTTGACTGGAAGTCCAACCTACATTGTAAAGTTTATTTTGTTTGAAAATCTGTTTAATTGTAGTTTATGAAAGCTATAGTAACATAATTATAGATACTTCAATAAAATACATTTAAAGTAATATTTTATTACAAAAAATTTTATTTTATTATAGAAAATACTTCCATACTTCCAAGATTATTAGCACTTTTATGTTTTAGGGAACATAAAACTGTGTCGATGTCTGTAGTTTTCAATGCGGATTTCTTTGCTCTCTCTCTCTAACATAGCACCTCCCCCAGCAGAATCATCTAGAGAACTTGGAGATTACACAGCAGAACTGGATGGGGAAAGTGCACAGTTCATTTGATGAAAGTTGGCTGATGTAGCTAAGAACTTCGGGAGTCCCTAGAAACCACTCATGCTGGTTTCTCGCACCACTGATTGCTAGTGGTAAGTCTCTGGGCAGGTAATACAGCTTTCAAGCCTCACTTTCCTCATCTTCAATGAGTTGGAGATAATAGAAACTATTATCTAATAGGATTATTTGAGATCAAATGACATTTTACATCTGATATGTTTACACACAGCACCTGGTACTAAGAAGAACCCAGTCAGTGTCAACTATTGTAATCATTATGATTAAACGGATAGAGGTGTCAAGTAGCTTTGAGAAATAAAAGAACCAAATCATAAGGTTAGGACATAGCTGGAAAGTTCATCTGAAAAAATAGACTCACGCTTTTACAATTATTCCCAGATTGTCCAAACAATTAAACCACATCAACCTCTACCACATGAGCAGTAAAGTTATATTAAACCAGGGTCATTTGTTTTACAAAGAGAATTGGACTCCATTGAGTTTTCCAGACTGATAATTTTAATCAAATTTGCCCCCGTCTCCATTGGCCAAAATACCACCTTCAGATTTTCCATAAATCAAACATTGCCAGGAGAGAATCTGCCCTTTACACCATTAAAATCTTAGCAGCTCAACAATTTTTCTACTCCTCTGTTTTATTTGCCAGTAGTGTCTATTAATGAAGAGACCGTTCATTTATTCCCTCCTGAGTTAAAGAAAAAAAAATTCCCAACAACCCAAGAGATGATCTCAGTCTGAGAAGAACAGTTCAACTATGCGATGATGCAATGCCTATAAATATTGTCCAATTAGACAAGGGCGCAGCAGCTTAAGTGGCCTAGTTAAACAATTAAAGCTAACCTGTGTGATCCCTCCGGCATACAAAACCAAGAACCTAGGGACTCAATACAACCCCAGGGGATTCAACTTTAAAGGCACCTTATTTAACTTGCTTTTAAAAATAGTGTGCTGTGGTTTTGTGCGTTTTACTTGGCAGGCGCAGCGATGGGAGTGGGGGGAGGGTTGGTCTGTCTGCCTGGTTCAGCATCAGCACAACACCTTTTGTTAATAGACATGGGAAGGAAGTATGCTAAAGTGAGGCATTGATGTGTGTGGGAAAATGTGACACTGTTCTCGGCGGAATGAGACAACTGTAAGGGGAAGGAGAGGTCAAGCAGCACGAGAGAAAAAGGGCTGTGTCTCTAGGGCTAACTGCACATCATGTGTGGAACAAGCATCACTGGGAGCTGGAGAGGAACCGCCACATGCAGGAACTTTAAAGGTGTGTTTCTAGGTTTGTAGGTTCACTTTTAACCCCAGTCAGCATGGTGATCTGTTCTCTATTCTTTGTGTCTTCAAGGTCAGCTCCACCGAAGAGTAGCTAGGTCTTGGAAGACTCCACAGCTCTTCTCTTTCCAACATAAAGTTTAAAAGGACTATGTCAAACACTGTGGTTAAGAGCGAGACCAGAGAAATGAACTCTCTGTCTTGTTATTGCCAAGGAAGGACACACAGGAAAATAGAGATGTTGGTATTTTTTCATATACTTGCTGGTCGTCCTATTCAGAGAAATATCTATGCAAGTATGATTCAACTAAAAAATTAATATCTATTTGCATTTAAAAATATTCAATTATTAGGGTTTATTTGGGGGTCTATTTTTGGTATGGGTTTCCTACATACTGGAGGTAAAATCCTAATCAGATAAATAGTTTTTGGATATTTTCTCATTCCTTAGTTGCCTTTTTTACACTGTTATTTCTTTTAGGAAATAACTATCACTAATCATCAGGGAAATATAATTCAATCCCCAATGAGAGATCACTTACATATGTCAGGATGGGTATCACCAAAAAAAAAAAAAAAAAAAAAAAAAAAAAGGCACCACAAAAGACAACAAATGTTGGTGAGAAAGTGGAAAGTGGAGAAATTTGAACCCTTGTATAAACTATTGGTGGGGATGTAAAAGAGTGCAGGTACTATGTAGAACAAAGGGAAGTTTTATTTTTTTTAAAGATTTATTTATTTTTGCATACAGAATTGGGGTGCAGGCCAGAGGTGCAGGGGTGGCGAGAGGATTCACCAGACAGAGTGGGGAGCAGAACAGGCTGACTGATGAAGTACACTGCTGAGGGGAGCAGTGGGTGAGACAGGAGAGGTCTGCCGCACCATGTGGGTCACCTCCAGGTGGGGGATAGAATTCATGCTGCAGTTCACAGTGCTGCACTTCAAAGCCCTGTGCCACCAGGGAGGGCCCAAAGGGAAGTTTTTACAAAATTAAAACTAGAACTCTAACATGATCTAGTAATTCCAATTCTGGGTATTTATCTATAAGAAATAAAATAAGAATCTTGAAGAGATATTAACATTTCCATCTCCATTGAAGCACTCTCTCCATAACCAAGATGTGGATATAATTTAAATGATTGGAAAAAGAAAATGTATCTCTACATATAATGGCATTAGATACAGCCTCTAAAAAGAGGCACTAATGATAACCTGAGAACACTATGTTAATGGAAATAAAGCAGCCACAGAAAGGTGAATCTGCATGATGCCATTTGTATGAGGCATGTACCATGGTCAAATTTATTTTGACCATAATATTGAAGAGTGGAATGATGGCTGCCAAGAACCATGAGAAAAGGAAACGGGGAGTTAGTAGTCAGTGATAGTTTCCATTAAGCAAGATGAGTAAGTTCTAGAGATGTGCTGGATGTCCATAGGTAACAATACTCTACACTTAAACCTTTGTCATGAAGGTAGATCTTGTGTTGGATGTCCCTACCACAATGAAAAGGAAAGCAAATAAAGTAAAAATGAGAAGATAGGCCCTTCCTGGTGGCACAGAGGGTTAAAGTGGCAGACCTCTCCCGATCACCCACTGCTCCCTCAGCAGTGTACTTCATTGATCTGCTTGTGCTGCTCCCCACTCTGTCTCTGGTGAATCCTCTCACCGCCCCTGCACCTCTGGCCTGTACCCCAGTTCTGTATGCACAAATAATAAATAAATCTTTAAAAAAATGAGAAAATATAGCAGGAACCCAAGAAGGGAGCCTTGGAAAACTCTGTTTGTTTTGATATCTGTGCCAATTCTATCTCTTAATGGTGGCTATTCCCCACCTTGCTGTCTTCGCTCAGACTCTGTCCTCAGCTTTGGCTTTCCTCTGCCCTCTCTCACAGTGGGGAATTCTTCCAGCAGCTCAGGTAGAAGACATTTGCCAGCACGCTGTCTGCCCCCTTTTCTTGGTACCAAACCCGCTCTGCTCCTTGCTGCAGTCATTCACGAGGTCGGCGTCTGCTGAGTAAGAGGCTCAGCTTTTGGCTTTGGGGCCTGACCCACAGCGATCCTCCTGAAAGTGATGATGATGATGATGACAGTGAGGAGGAAGGAGGTAAAGAGCCTGATGATGGTGGTGGCACTTCAGGGTGGAGCAGGTATAACTCTGCCAGCAGACTGTCCTTGGTTTGAACTTAATCCTGCTGTCTGCCAGTCGGCTAGCACTTGGTAAGTTCCTTAACTTAGTCCACAAAGTTGCTTTGAGAATTAAATAAATTAACCTACATTTATATCTGCTCCATTCTAGAGCATGTAATAGGGCCTCCAGAAATATCAGCTTCTGTTTTCTTCTCTGTCTTCCCCTACCCAGTCCATGATGGTTCCTAGTTTATAAACAGAATCCATTTTTCATGTCCAAGTTAAGATACTAACTATTGAGAAACAGTGGCAGAAACCCAGCTTCAGTAAATAAAAAAATACCAAAACTTCTTGGTCACGTAACTCAAAAACAAGGGAAGTCCTGGTCCAAGACTCAGATAATGTGATCAGAAGTCAGTCTTTCCTTTTCCCTTTTTAGCTCTGCTTCCCCTATGATTGTTGGATCCTCAGGCAGGCTCTGTTCCTCATGGCAGATGGCCACTGATGCTTCAGCTTCTGTCCTCAGCAGCTTCAGAGGAAGGAGAACACTCTATCCCTTGCTGCTCCAGTCAGAGTCCCAGAATTTCACCCAGCTGGCTTCCAGTGCCTGCTGAGTTCACGTACCTCCGGGAGCCAGCACCGTGGCCACAGAGAAGTACAGACCTGAGTGTCCAGGGGGAGTGTCATTTCCTCAGAGGTGAAGGTGAGAACAGCCTCACCTGAGCCAAATGAACCAAGAGAGGGGAGGATTGGGTCCTCAAGGAAAGGGAAGGAGCTGTGACCAAAGAAGGTAGCCAAGGGACAGGTAGGCAGACTACCAGGTCAGTCATCTAGATGACAGTGAACTGGACACACTTAGGAACACTCTTCTGCTTTGTGGAATTTTCCCAAACCTGTGGAGACATTTAAATGTCTCTTGACCTCAATGGCCTCAGGCTTCCTTATGAGTTTCCCAACTATGAGGTTTTTTATTTGATGTGTGTGTGTGGGGGGGCTGGGGGAGGGTGAGCTAAGTGTGTGTGTGGGGGGGTGGGGAGGGTGAGCTAAGTGGAGACTTAGGAATAGGTGGTTGCCTTGGAAGGAAAGAGAAGGCACACTCAAAGGTTGAGCACAAGGACTATATATCTAGACATGGCAGGGCTAGCCAACAAGGGTAGGGAAGCTCCCAGGGTCCCAGGAAGCAGCAGGGGAAGGACAGGAGTCACCAAAGTCCAGAAAAGTCGGGCTTGAGCAAGAGGGGCTATAAAATAGAAGCTGTGGCTGGGCTGGGGTTAACCGCTGCCCAGCCCATGGCAAGCACAGAGGGGATGGGTAGAAAATAGCCCAGCCTCTTTCTACGCTCAAACTCCTTTTCATGTTGGTGCCTTCCATTGACCAAATCCCCTGGGAACCAGGAGCAAGGGAGCCCAGGGGAGCTAGCCCACAGAGCAGGGCAGAGAATGGGGGACTAGCCAGCAAGGTCTTCCTGCTCTGCAAGTTCATTCTCTGGAACGAGACTGTGGTGTGTTAGACACTTGGCCCGTGATCCCTGTGGTTGGGGGAGGGGGTGTTTAGTCAGCGTCTGGCTAAATTCTGAGTTATTCTCTTTGCTTTTGGAAATGTAATAATCTCTCCATCAAAGCTCCTTCTATCTGCCAAAATAATGCATGTCCTTTTGTATAAATGAAAGAATTACTGCTATTATGCAAACACTGAGAGGGCGTCACATTTGCATGCAAAGGGGAAAAAAGAAAAATCCTATTTGCAATAAAATCAATTATACCAATGTGGCAAAGAGGCACATGAGTATCCATTTAACACTTGGACAGGAGTAGAACTAACTTTCCTTGACAGCCTTGATAAAATAATGAAGCCAAAAAGAAAATACTTTGAAAATAGGGGCCTAGATAGAATAAACAAGAATCGAGATTTTTCTGGCCATTTTAAGACTCCTCTTCAACAGAAACAAAAGCTTGAAAGAGAGGTTTTTACAAATACTAAGCATGAATATTAATGTTCTATAGCTGATGCCTGAACCAACTTTCTTGTTAAAATGTCTTCTCGGCAGCGAAGTGTTAGCGTGCAGGCTTTGCAGCCCGTGTGAGGTGCCATGGAGGACGTGTTTTGCATCTGAAACCAGAAGGCAGGTAGATATGTTGGGGTTAGCACTTGGGAGATGTTTATTATATTGATGTGTTTAAACATCGGGAATAGGAGTTTTGGAAAGAAGGCAATGAAATCATTTTTACTGAAGAAGAGAATGTTAATGGTCATCCTAAGGGACAGTCGTTCATAAAGTACTCCCCTGCTGCCCAACCCCTCACGTCAGATGGACACTGGCAGTTTGCCTGTCTGTCCCAACAAGGTCAAGAGCATCAAGAGCATTAAGAGCAGGGGCTGTGTCTAAGTCTTGCTCACCCTGTGTAGCCAATGCTTTGCACAGAGCAGGCAATCAAGAAATGCTGAATCGAGAAATATATTACTGAATGAGACATAGCAGAAATATAGCATTTTGGGGGTATAAAGTAACCTCCAGGAATCACCTATCTCAATTATTCTAAAAGAACAAGAATACTTGAGGTGAGGGGTTGAACAGTAGTGATTGGGAAGGGGAAGAAAGAAGAGAGGGTTTTTTTAAAAAACATATGTCCTCCCCTCCCCAACCACCAGTCATTCCAGTCTCCACATTCCCTATGGGAATGGGGATCAGGTGGGAGTCTATTTTGAAAAATTGCATTTTGAAAAGTTCCATTTAGTAACTCCTGTCCAACCAGACTGAAAACAACCAGCTCCACACCCACCCATGCAGCTCAACACTCTCCCACTCTTCCCTCCCTACTTCCAGGACTCAGCTCAGTCCCTACTGCAAAACAGGTGTCACCAAAAGTTGCTGGTGAGTGAAAGTCAAGGGGAGACTAGTTGATGATCATGCATAATCAGGTCTCGGGGGCCTGGGAGTCCACGTGAAGGGTCATCATACCGGACATGCTGACCATCTTTTGTCAACACTTTTCCCTCTGCTCTCACAGTCAGGGTTGGCGTGGTAATCTTATTTGTGGAGGAGAACGTAGGCCGGGCCTTTCGGGGATGGGATGCTAGTCAGTGGCGGAAGTCTCAGAGGAAGCGTGGGCATCTCTCTCTAGATCCCCCACTGAAGGGTTCAAATGTGATGGATACTTATCTCTCTAGGCTGATGAAGACCAGATGCAGGCTTGGAGGAGGCAGAGTAGACTAGGACTAGAAGCAACCCAAGGCCACAAATACACCACAATTTTATGACCTTTGCTGGGAGATTATGTGGCTGCCATTGAATGCAGGGGAGCAGATGAGAGAAATGAAGCTCCACCTCACTGTCTCTTGGTCTGTGATTCTGTTTGTAAGTTTTACTTACTTATTTGACACATACACATATGTAATATGTATATAGTATATAATATGTAATATGTGAAACTATATATTATATACATGTAATATAGTGAAACATTAAAAACATGGATTCTGTGAGTACTCAAATGCCTCTGAATTTATACTTTAAAATGGCTCAAGTGGACAATTTTGTAATACACACACACAGAATGGATGGATTCTAGAGCCAGACTGAGTGTGAAGATTGGTTCTGTCATTTATTAGCTGTATGACATGACTTTGGGCACCCTCCCTAATTTCTCTGTGCCTCTGTTTATTTAACTGTAAAATGGGGATAATAACAGCATCCACGCCCTTGTTGTACATAGTAAAGGGGCTTCTGTATGGAAAGCTCTTAGGCCAGTGCCTGGCGTGCAGTAGCTACCATCCAAGTGTGAGCTCTTGTTGGTGCAATTGTTGCAGGAGGCACACCCCTGGGGGGGTGGGGCTGGTGTTAACTTTTGTTGCTTTACTGTCTACAAGGCTGTACCTGATTTAATAGATGAAGTAAAGGGTGCTCTTAGCTGTATGGCACTGACTGAGCTGTAGTCCCTTTGTGACAGAGAATCTCTTGTTTTCTTAGGCATGGAGCTAATATAAATGATTTCCTTTGCAGTTATCCATCACAGAATCTTAAGTGCTGGAAAAGGGCTCATAGTTCATCCCAGCCTGAGTAGAGAAGAAATGGACTTGCCCAAGGTCGCACAACTCATATGGCCTGGTCTTCTAATAGAGCAGTGCTCTTCCTGCCATCACCATAGTTACCATAACCCAGTTCAGGGAAATCCATCCCACCCCCCCTTCCCCCACACACAGCTGAAATGTTTAAAGTGAAGTATACACACACACACAAGAATCAAGGTGCAGGCAGGCAGCACTTCAATTTTGCAGGAAGTCACTGACATTTAATTGGATTGCACCATGTTTTCTGTTTTGAAAGGAGGTGGCGAGGTTCCGTCAATGTACCAAGATTCTTAATTAGAAGTAACAACAACAAGCTAAACCTGAACAGAATTTACTGAAAGGACATGAGGTAACTGACAGTTGAAAGGAGGCTGATGGGCCAGGCTCAGAAAACAACAGACCAGGGGGCTAGTCAGTGACTGCTGTAGCCAAGGTCACCCCTCGGGGTCAGCGCGGTGAGGCTGCTGCCTGGTCAGCCCCTGGACAGTAAATGCCGGCTTCACACTCTGCCAGACTTGCCTGACACTGCGCTCAGTGGACACGTCCCCATGGGCTTAGCTGCTATGGGCGTTGTCTCACTTGCCTCTGTGCTTTTACATCATTCTCCATGATCTGAAGTCCCAGAAGGAGGACTCTGACTTTAGCTGAGCTGGTTCAGATGTCTGAGATCTAGCATGGTTGGTAGGTGTGGATGCCAGGCATGGAGAAAAATATCTCTGGCCTTCTCAGACTGTGGATTGGAAGGAAAATTCCTCCTCACAATCAAGATTCACCAAGGATTTACAACCTACTCGGTTCTCTCCAAATTAGAAGGAGTTAGGCTGCTTAGTGGTCACAAGCAAGCAAGCAAGCAAAACAGCAGAACATCCACGCCTGTGCACCAGGAAACTCTGGGCCAGGTGCATAGCCCAGACGCTCACCCTTCTTCCCATTCGGGAGTGAACATCCTTTCCTGGGCCTGCTCTCACCCTGCCCTGGGCCATTCCTGACACTTCCCCAAGCTGGGAGGAACAGACGCTCCCAGGGGGACAGCAAGGTCAAAAGCTTCTCTTACTGTTTACTCCAGTCACTGCCAGATCACCCTTGAGCATCTTCTCTCTCCAATTAGAATCACATCCAACTGCCTGACTAGTATTTTATTGTGATAAACTAAATTCACATAAGATTCACCACTTTAGCCACTTGAAAGTATCTAATTCAGCGACACGGAGCACACTCAGTGTTGTGCGAACATCGCCGTTAACTAGTTTCAGAACATTGTCATCACCCCAAAAGGAAACCCCATACCCATTAAGCAGTCACTCCCCAGCCTGCCTCCCCTCAGTCCCTGGAAACCACGAGTCTGCATTCTGTCTCAGTGGTTTGGCTTATTCTGGAAATGTCATACAAATGGAGTCATTCGCTCTGCCTAGCGGCCACTTTCCCATGAATTCTCTGCTTCTTCCTGCTCCTCCGTGAATTGTCTCCTCTACCACTGAATCTCCTCCCAGTACAAGACAACAATGAGCCCTGACGGCTCAACCCTTCCCCGATGGACACACAAAAAGGAGAGGGATGTGGATAATCTGAGAAGCCATCAGAAAGTCGGGGAGAAACCCCCAGGGGACAGGAAAAGTAGCTGGGTGTTTCTCTGTGATTAACAGCTCAGAAGGTTAAGGACTGGGTAGGAGGGGGCTGGTGTACAGCAGGCTGGAGATTTGCTTTTTAGTGCAGTTGAATTCTTTCACTTTCCTTCGGCAAATCGCTGCCTACTCACTCATCTCTTTAAGGCAGAGAAACAGCAGCGCTGACCGTGTGAGTTACATCAGACAGCAACGCTGACCGCTGACTGGGTGAGTTACATCAGGGTTAGTAAGGGGCAGGGGGCTTTCAAAACAGGCTCCAGCTGTCCTACCGGCTTCCATTGGTCTCCGAGTGTCTCTTTTTCCTCTTTCATCCTCCTCCTCAAAGAGAGGGAGACCACCTGGATTAGAATTCCAGTGTCTGGAATTGAAGTACAGAGTGGTTTCCTGAAGTGCTGGGTTGTCTGGTGAGGAATGTTCAGCAGATAAGTCTATCTGAGCTCAAGTTGAAATGCCAGAGGCCCTTCTCCTGCTCCACCATCCTCTGGGAGGAGTGTTCCCACCAAAGAACACAGCCCTATTCTGATGAGCTGTGTCTGTATCCCTGGCCATTTTGTGACACATCATGCTCCCTGGCTAACAGGGAAAGAAGGGTCGGGGGTAAGGGGGTCACTGTCCTGGTTATCAGGGGGTTTGGGTAGGTTTATGCAGTAAGACTGAGAGACTATGTTTGGAACCCAGGGGCTACTTCTCAGAACTTCCATTTCTATAACAGAGTTCACTGGGAAATTGACAACCGAATATCAACAGGACTAGGAAGGGCTCAGTTATTTTGGGAAGAAGATTGGATCTTCCTGTCTACTGAAGTGTCAGTGGAGAGGAAGCTGAACTCAGAAAGCGTGGTAGAAGAAGGAGCCATGATTATCTGCTCTGGCTTCACCATGGGATACAGGAGAGGAGGCTATAGTAGCCACGTGGCTTTAATGCTCAGTGAGTCTCCCCCACCCCATTTTCCCTCCAACCCTCCAACTTTATCTGATGAGTGCTGGTGATAAGTAACCTCAGAATTTAGATTCCGTCTGGGAGTACACGGAAATGACATCACTAGTAATGCAGTGCTCGATGACACCGTGTCTGTAAGTGCTTGGGAAGAGCGCTTCAGTACTTAAATGAGGGCAATAATACAGCTGATGGCAAGGGGTGGAGAGGGTGATTCTTCTCTGTTTACACTGGCATCCTTGCTCCACCCTTGTCCATGTGATTCTTTTACTGCAAGGGTGATCCCTGTAGAGAACCCTCTGGGCTGCCTGGCTGTGGGCTTCCTGTTCTGCCTTGAGCAGCACATATGGAGGTGGCTGGGGAATGGGAAGGAGACCGGAGAGGACAAGGTGTTTCCCCCACTGCCATTGTCTCGGAGCCATCCCTCCGGCGGAATCCTCCCCAACACAGCTCTTGCCAGGTAACCCCTGCTTCTTGCTCCTGTTCTCTGTTTCCTCTGCTTGATTCTTCATTTGCAGAGGTGGTGACAGTCTCCTGCTGTTGTTAATGTCTAGGCACCTGGCCACACCTGGCCACATCTCTGCAAGCAGTCTTTTCCCTGAAGTTTCTTTATTTGAGACACACAGATGAGCGATGTCTCCTGCTGGAACTTAAGTGATGGAGTGTTCATTTCCTTCCCTAGCCCCTGAGCTCTTGCAGAATAGGAACATTGTCTCAGTCATCTCTGTATGCAATGGTTATCTGGCCATAGCGAGTTACCTGAATCCATCAAAACTGTGCTGAAGATCCTTTCCCATGGATCTCATAAAGCCAGCACAAAGAACAAACCTAACCAGCATGCTGCTTCTTCCTGAGATTTCCAGGGCCTTCAGGTATGGCGCTAGTGTCCCAGTGCCACACCTGCTAGGGACCCAGACAATGCTTTCTGAAATTAGGGTGTTGATTACAATTGCATGATCAAATGTATTTATTTTTTTCAAATGATTAGTTTAAATGGACTGAATATCCCATATGTAAAATCTTTTGTACGTAATCGCTAATGCAGTGTATCAAACAATTTGCTCAATCCTTTAAGCTTCTAAGGTGCTTAATCTTTTTATTAAGTGACTCTCCTCCACTTAATAAGTATTTTCTCCTAAATAAGTATCCTGCTCTCTTTCCTCTAGGCTGTTGCTACAGATAAATGAATCGGTGTGCTGGAGTTGGTTGGCTAAAACAGCATCACTTCCAATTGATTGAAGGTGGTTAATAATGGAAATGCAGATATGAGGGTGCTGGAGGTTAAATATATGATTCAGAAGTCAGTTTTGGGGAGAGAAAGAAAACAGCGGGGCAAGAGTTGGGGAAAGAGGTGAGCTCCTTTGAACAAGGGGTCTAAGGTCCTGGGCACCACCACCAAATTATCCAAAGTCTTCCAAAGCAGGTGACCTTATTTGCTTCCTTCCTAGACCACCTCTCCTCCAACTATTATCAGAAAGAGAATGAGTGGCTGAAGTATAGGGAAAGAGGAAAAAAGTCAGGGTAACTCCTAGTACTGGCCAAAGATTAAGGACTTTTGTTTGCATTTTTCATCTCAGCTACCTTTGGTCAGTGAAAATGGGGTTACTTTTCTTGGGGCTTATGAGCAAATGGCAATCTTCTTATATTTGTATGAGTGTATTTACCCTTCAGAGACGCAGGATCTGAAAACTAGAAGATTAGAGAATATTCATGTTGCCTTTCTTTATGAGAAAATGGATATCCAGAGAGATGGAATGTTACTGTAGGACTACGTTAAGAAAGAAAAGTGAGGGCCCTCCCTGGTGGCTCAGTGGGTTAAAACACAGTACTAAGAAGCTAAAGCCACTTCAGCCTGAGTTCGATCCTCACCCAGGGGGTGACCTACATGGCGTGGCAGACTTCTCCTGACCCACCCGCTCCTCTCCTAAGCAGTGTTCTCCTTCAGTTCTGCCTATTCTGCTCCCCACTCTGTCTCTGGTGCACCCTCTCACCTCCTGCACTTCTAACCTGTACCTCACTTCTGTATGCACAGATAAATGAATCTTTAAAAAAAAAGAAAGAAAAGAAGCAATGGTGGGCATGTATGGTTCACGTGACTAGAAAGTATGGGGGTAAGTGTGGTCTGACCTAGGCTTACTACTCAACAATGTACCCCCAATTCTATTTTTTCTGTTGATCTTTTCTCACTCCTTGGCAATCTGGTCTCTATGCTTGTGGTCACACACACAAGCCTGCATTAATTCCAGACCTTACATCACTAATGGGATCTGCAGCCAAGAGAGGAATCTTCTCCTGTTGAAAGTCCTTGAAAATGTCCTGTCCAATCTCATTGTCTTGACTGGGTCTCATGTCTGCCTTTACACTAATTTCTATGGTCAGGGAGATGGAATGGAATGATTACTAAGTCAATCGGACCCAACTCCTACAGCTCAGGTTAAACAAGACCACATAGGTTGTGATGGAGAAAAAAAGTGCTTTCTCAAAGAAATTTAGTGTTCTGATGGCTGGACAGTAGAGGAGTGGGTTCTGGGGAGGTTAGCTGAAGTGGACAAGGGCAGTTGGTCATAGCTGGCCTGGGCCCAGGGGGCATCTGCAAATGCACTTAAAGTAGGCATGTTTCACAATAGAAACCCAAATGGAACTATGGGTTTGCTTAAAAATAAACTATGTTCAGTTTATTTTTAACTATGACAAATGCACACAAAAACACACCTTGCTTTTGGTCACAATAATGAGTAGAGTTTTCTGAGTTACTTAACTTTGCATCTCATTAATTCATGAAGACTCTCAACAGAAATTGAATAGTTTGAGAGTGAGAATTACATCATTTAAATATGTACTGTGTTACTGAGGTTCTTGGCAATGTTTTTTTTTTTTTTGAGAAGTCTGTATGAGAAGCCTGGATTTTCTTTTCCATATATGTCAGAAAAATGCTTGTTAATGTTCTCCAGTGAGGTTTCCCTGGTATACAGGAATTAGAAACAAAAAGAATAGCATCTGTCTTTTGCCAGGTATTTTGTTGCGATATAGGAAAGCATTCTCCAGTTTCCTTTGGGAATTCCAAGTTTAATGGGAGAGGCAGGTAATCAAATGAGTAAGTAAAATGTCATGAAGGTAAGTGCAACAATGGGTGATAGAGCTGGGTGCTTTGAGACAGAAGGAGGAACATTGTTGGGGTAGAGTAGCCCAGGAAGGTTTTCTGAAGGAGGAGAACTCTTCAGAGAATGTTAAAGTCAGCTGGGGCATAGCAGGAAGGGTATTCTACACAGAGGAGACTCATGAGCTCTGAGGCATGACATCTGAGTGAGTTTCCATGGAACTCCCAGTAATTCAGAAGGGCAGAGATGGGGTATGGTAGGGAGTGGGCAGAAAAGATGGAAGGATGGGAGGCAGGGAGGGGCTGGGTGGTAGAGCTGTGGAGCCTCTCCTCTGGGAGCTAGAAGCCTCTAGAGTTTTAAGTAAGGGAAGACATGGTTTGTGTCTTAAACATATTTCTGTATCTGTTAGTTTCTATGGTTGCAGGCAACTCTATTTAATTTCCAAAAAAGAATATTTTAGAGAGCTATGGAATCATTTAAAAAGCTGAAGAAAAAGCTGCAGAATCCAGGTTCTGAAAGGAGTTTCTTGGACAGACATAGCAAAACTGATTGGCAGTCTCCTTGATTGGGAACAATCAGGTCCAACTACTTACAGTTTATATGTTGCTCTGTCTAGGAATCAAATTTCAGGTGAAGGATGTCCTATTACTCGGCTTGAAGGCACACCTTGCCTGGGCCAGGTAAAGTCAGCAACTTGACTGACAGGCTTCCAAAGCCTGTGTCTTGTAAGGGAGGGTGGATTCCTAAGGCAAAGTCAGAGTTTTGTCTCATAAGAAAGATAAATGCCAGCTATGTCAGCAAAAGCAATGGGTGATCCTTCAGCAGTGGTTTGGAAGGTAGATTTGTGGGGACAAAAGATGAAGGGACTTAAAAGGCAAAATGATGGGGTGTGGACAGGGCTGTGGCTGTGTGAAAATAGACTCTGGGACTTAAGAACATTTATGGGATAAAAATTGGTGGTTGACTCTAGAAGAAGGGAGACTCAAGGATGACTCCCAAATCCTAGCATGCAGTGTAGATATCACCACCTGAGAGAGGCAGAGGGAGGTGGGAAAGAGAAGGTGACAAACTGCTTAGGACACACTGAATTTGAAAAACTGTGTGGTTTATCATATAGATGTTAAAATTTGAAGTACAGTAACTGAACTCATGGAAGTGGGCAATATGACCTAGGAAGGGTCTTGGAGGGGCAATGAAAAGCACCAATATAGGCTTGCCAGGGAAAAGAAGGTCAAAGAACAGAAAGAGTAGAGATGAGGAGGAAGAGAACCAGGAATGTCCAGGATCCACAGAACCTCACAGGATTCCAGGAGAGAGCAGATACGTGCTCTGATGTAAGCATAGGCCATATTCTAGGGAACTAACCTAAATGGGAGATGAGGAGGTGGGGGTAAAACATGCAGGCCTGGCCCTCCCTGGTGGCGCAACCGGTTAGGACACAGTACTGCAAGCGAGCCACAGCTGGAGGTGACCCCAATGGCACCGAAGACCTCTCCTGACCCGCCCGCTGCCCCCCTCAGCAGTGTACTTTGTCCATCTGCCTGTTCTGCTCCCCTATGTCTCTGGTGAAGCCTCTCACCACCCCTACACCTCTGGCTTGCACCCCAATTCTGTATGAATAAATAAATAAATCTTAAAAAAAAACCCCAAAACCAAACAAACCAAAAAACATGCAGGTCACCCTTGCAAGAATCTTGGATGAGAAGGGCTGGAAAACTGTATGGCCCCTGGCAGAGGTACAGCATTAGGGTGTTAGGCTTTTACTTTGTAGTTTGATTTTTTTTATAGAGGTTAAGCTATAATTCACATACCATAAAATTCACTTTTTTAAAGTATTTTATTTAGTGGCTTTTAGTATAATCACCAAGATGTACAACCATCGCCCTCTAATTCCAGTACATTTTCATACCCCTGAAAGGAGTATACCATGTCCATGAGCAGTTAGTTACTCCTCCTTTTCTCTTTCCCTGAGTCCCTGGCAACCACTACATCTACCTCTGTTTCAATGGGCTTGCCTATTCTAGACAGCTCATTTAAAAGGCCTTACACATTATATTCTGAACAGTTTATATAAATGGACTTATACATTATAAGCTTTTTGTGTTTTGCTTCTTTCATATAGCTTTAAATGTTCATCAAATATTATAGCATGTAACAGTGGAGTAAGTCCCCACATAAGGAACACAACAAGTTCTTGGAAAAAAGGACTGCAAGCGAAACATAACGAAAGCAGACCTCAAAGAGTGTTGCTTCATGAACACTGGCCAAGACTTTTCTTTTCTCATCAGCCCTATCATGAAACAGGAACAGACAATACCATTCACGGACCTGCTGTACTGTATTCCTTTTTGTGACCCAATAACATTCCATTGTACGGATAAACCATAATTTGATGATCCATTCATCAAGCAATGGATATCCCCCAAATTCCCACTTTTGGGTCATTATGGGGATGTTGCCAACTTCAGTGTAAGTCTTGTTTCCAATTCCCTTGAGTATATACTTCCGGATTCCAATTGTTGGGTCTCAACTGACTCTGACTGGGAGAGACCTGATTTATTTACTGCAGGTTTGGGGCCAGCTCAAGGGAGAAGAGGGAGACACTCAGGAGGAGCGGCTGGAGGGAAGGACCATGTTCTTCAGCTTCTTGCTCCCTCCAGCGCCCTAAGCCTGACTTCATAACCACTAGAACCTGCACACGCCACACCTGCTGACCCAGGAGCGGATCCCGCGTGTAGCCTAAGCATCCCCTAGCCCCGTCGCAGATGGTCCTGGTGGGTGGCTCTTGTTCTTATTTTTAGGATCTTCTCTGGTTAGAGCCTGGCCTAGCTTAGTTTCCTTCCTTAGATTCGTTCAGAGGTGAGTCGAGACAATTCATCGTGGAGTTAGATTCTGATTCTCGCTTCCTCAAGTCATCCAGGAGGTTCTCTCCGTCCGGGATAAGTAAGACTGCTGGGTACCGGTGGCCGGGGACCAAATACGCCAGCGCTCAGCCCAACACGCCGCCCTCGGCAACCACTGCGCAGGCGCCACTTCTCTGCCAAGGAGGGGGCGGGGGAGTGGGCGGGGCGGGTAGCGTTCAGACCAATCGGAAGCGAGCGCCCCCGCCCTCCGAGCCGGTGGACCGAGCTTGACCCCGGCGGTGGGTGGAGGAGGCGGGGCCAGCAGGGCGGCCACGGAGGGGGCGGGGCCTGGACCTTGGAGGCGGGGCCTGGGGCTGTCAGTCCCGCGCCCGCTGCTGCCGCCGCGGCGGTTCCTCACATGCAGTGGCCGGGGTGGCTGCCAGCGCTGCCGCCTGTCGTCCGCTACCCCGGCATCCCGAACTGCCCCCCGCCGTTCCGGCCCGGTGCGCAGGTAAGGCCGGCAGTGGTGCCGAGCCATCACATCCCCCTCCTGGGCATCGGTCCGCCGCGCGGGCGCCCCCTCCGGGCTGTGTCAGCGCCGCGGCTCCCCTGGCTCCCTCAGGCGGTCTCGGGGGGCGGGACGACAGTCAACCCCATCCCCCCTCCCACACCTCCGGGCGCCGAGCCTGTAGCTGGGGTCTGCGGGCCGCGTCTCCGCATCCCGGCGTGGGGGTGGTTCTGAGTACCGGCTCCCGGGCGGATTACACAACCGCCCGGGCTGGGCGCGGGTCTCCTCCCCAACCCCGGCCTCACACCTGTCCCCGCGACGCGCTCCCGGGCGGAGAGCAGAGACCCTGCGCGACAACCCGGGCCCCAGAAAGTTTCACTTTGTGCTTCGGGTTTGTTGACATCGGAGGGAGATGACCGGGAGATGGAGGCTGAGCAGGGAGGATGCGTCTCTCAGGCGGCGTTCCCTTTGCCCCGGGGTGGCCCAGGTCCAGGTTTCCCTTCCAGAAGTCCTGCCGAGAGCCCTCCTCCCGGGTCGGAGGCTGCTGCAGGGCGCGTGGGTCTCTGCCTCTGCGTTAGCGTGCCCTGGCCGCGGGATTGCTGCAATCTGGGGACAGCTTAGCCTCGGTTTTTCTCTTCTCCTAATTTAGCATTGATATTTAGACCAGGTATGGGCATTTACTTTGCATTTCCCTGACACTTTGTATTTGTGAGGTGCTTTGCCGTTCCCGATTAGTTAATTAACAAGGTGGGAAAGCAAAATAGATCCTGAGACGCATGGCTAATACCTTTAGTCTAACAACTCTTCAAGAAACACTGAGAGCTTTATTTAGGCTTTTGCTGGAGAGAAGCTTTTTGGCCAGTGTGCCGCCGGGAGAGCAATTCCTTGTCTTCATATTGCTACAGAAGGCTTTGGCAATGATGGTAAGGTTTTCTCTGTTTGTCCCTACTTATGCTGTCTTTTTTGAGAGTCACCAATCTATGGTGGGTTATTTGGTTTTCTTCATATAAGCAAAAGAAGAATTAGAAGTGTTGCTGATGAAGCAGTGAAGGAAAAAAAAGGTCCAAAGAAGTTTGGGTATTTGGGTATTGTCTGCTTTACCAGCAGAAAACCTTGCTTCTTCCTGTTCTTTTCAGTTTTCCTGGTAGGATGTACCCAACTGGGCTAGCATTACTGGCTCCTCATTTACACTGTAACCCTCTTGCTACCTGTGGTTTACAGACCTGCCTAGGGACATCCTCTAAGAGTGGGCTTAATTAGCACTTTTATCTGCCCATTAAGAATACAGCTTGAAATCTCTTGTAATCAGGCGCTGTTGTAGTGTTGAATCTTTAATAATATCTAATTCATTTTAATAGTGTTTCTATAATAATCTTTCTATTAGTATGCCAGTTCTGCAACACCAGTACTTTTAGTATAGAAGCAGCAATTTACTAGAAATATGATCACGGCAAAAACAATTCTCCAACAGATTTGCAGCCCACTTTACTTGGATAATTACTGCTAGAGGCTGTTAAGGTTTTTTATTATTCTTTGGTGCAGTAGGTGTTACAATGCTTTTGATCTATGAGGTCATTATGAGGTCATTCTCTGTAGCAATGGATTCAGTCACTGTGTCACTTAAATATTTTTTTGGACTAATGTCCTATGCATTTTCCCCCATGCTGATTTTTTTTTTTTTTGGTATAGAGTTCAGAACTAATGAGATTTAGTTCTGATTTCCCAACCCAAGTTTATTGTATTGTGGGTGTTATAGAGATGATTATGCTTTTACTAGTATATGTACCAGACCCTGGTTTGCAGATATTGAGTTATCTACTTCTCACAACAACTCTGTAAAGAAAGTACTATTACTACCTCATGTTTCAGATAATGAAATGGAGGCCAGATTGCTTGGCCCAGGTTGCAGAGTGAAGTGAATGACAGCCAGATTCTAACCTAGGCAACCTGAGGTCTGAGTCCAAGTCGTTAACCACTGCGCTGTCTTGCCTCTGCAGTTTATTCTTTCAACAGGTATTTTTATTTCTGCTTGCTGTCTGAACAGCATGGCATGCTGCACTGTGGGGAGGAATACAGTGCTTTCCAGTGGATATACAAACTCTGGGTAAAGAGTTCTTGTTCTGGTTTTAGCTCTGCTCCAGCTAATCTGTTATTTTGAGTGAGATACCTGATCTCTTGTCTTCCATTTCCTTCATCTCTTGATATTCCATTCCTGGTGGAATAACAGCAGTAGAAGCAGACTAACTAACTAGTCTTAACTCCTGGGGAGCTGGAGAGATGAGGCAGTCCTCTCACCGAAAATCCTCCGTAAGGCACAGGCTAAGATCAGGTGTCATATGTGTGTATGTGTGTCTGTGTGAGAGAAAGAGAGAGTCCTGGAGAAGGACCAGAGGGCAGCTGCCATGGGAGTGCAGTGCAGTGGCTGAGAGACTTCATCTTCAGCACTTCAGTGTTATGCTGTTACTACCAGCATTGTTCCTTTGTGTTTACAAAACTAAAAGACAACCAGAAAAGAATACATCCCACAGATGCACAAGACTATGTAGGCACATTTGTGGAGGACCTTTTGACATCACTTTGCAGGAGGCCTGTAGTCAGAGAATGACAGGACCTGATAGCAGAACTAGGAGCCCTCAGAATCATGGCAAGCCATATTTGAAAGGAAGTTTCAAGGTCACTGAGTTTAATAGCCTCCTTCTTTTCCTCCCTCCACCATTCATCCAGGATAAGTCCCTCACATGTGAGCACCTGCCCCACTCAGAGCTCACCTGTTCTTACTTGGCCATCTCCTGGGTCAAACATTTGATAGGCTTCACAAATCTGTGCACCAAGTTGCTGGGATTGTGTCTGGTGGTAGGGATTGGAAACTGCAGAATGATTCTTGGCCGGTCTGATGGTTTTGAAAGATCATCATAGATATGAAAGCTGGATTAGAGGGGAAGCATTAATCCACGGAGACCATTAGGAGGCGTTGGCTAGAACTTAAGGTTGAGATGATCCAGACCAGGACAGGAAGTAGCATGGGTTGTAGAGGAAGGAATGAACTTCAGAGGACAGAATCCCCTTCACCCCACGCCTCCCTGGCAACAGCATCAGCAAGAGTGAGGCAGTGTCTCCCTGGGTGACACTGAGGATACTGTGGAGTTGAAAGTCTGGTGGAGTTGGGGGGCGGGAGACATTTTTGTGAGTGTGCTCCCCAAACTTGTGTGGTGCACTGTAGCTAATAGAAGGCCTCTGCAGATGGGAAAACAGATTTTCTTTCTTCTCAAGAAGGGCGTGTACTGTTTAAATATAGTGGGAAATTCCCCCTGCTTAATGAAGAAATAACAGTTTTTCCCCTTGGGTGTTGCAATCTCTTACATGGGCTCATTTAACCTTGAGCTGCACTTCTCGGTCAGGTTGGGATCTGGTGTTTATCATTTCTGCCTTAGAGCTGAGGGGGTGGGAGCACAGTGGAGCCTGGCTGACAGCATCTTTCGGACTCCAGGTCTTGAAGGTGACCTTGGCAGTAGGGTTTCGTGTGCCTGGTAGAGCAGGAGTTTGAGTGTAACTGTCTTGGGGTTGTATCAGGAGGACACCTTGGTGATGTTTTTTCTTTGATTTGTTTGGGAAGTTTTTTGGGGTATTCTGCTCTCTAGTGATACCTGTTTCCTACACACAGGAGAGCCAGCACCCTTCATGGAGAGTCAATAGGACTGTTTCTTCTGACAGAGCTTGTGTGAACCTCGAAGAGAGCTTGGGGTGAAATAATTACCATCTTGATAGGGACTTGGGATAATTTGGGGGAAAAATGATTTATTTAGGAAACTGCAAAGGTAGAAGAAAATAGCTGCCAGTGTTATACATTTATTTTTTTCATTACTTGATGTATTTCTGGCTTAGGATGCAATATGTCTTAAGTGTTTGTGTTTACAAGTTTATAAATTGAGACATGTTGTCTAATAGTGTATGCAAAAATAAATGGTGTAATCTCAATCTCAGTATTGATATTGGTTTTACCACATCTTCAGGCCAGTGGTTTGAAACCAGGGTGATAGTGTTCCCCCACAAAACATTTGACAACGGCTGGGGCATTTTTGGTTGTCGCAACTAGGGGTAGAGAATGTGCTGCTGGTGTAGACCATTCTGTAATACATAGGGGACCCTGCACCCCCAGCCCGGACCTACCCCCAAAGAAATTTTCAGCCCAGCATGTGACTAGTACTGAAGTTGAGTCTTCTTGTAGAGATAATCATTTTTCTTTTTAGGAACAAATTGAGGTTAAAGAGAAGAGGAGGAAGAAGGATATATGAAATGTGCCTTGACTCCTTGAAAGTGAAAACAGTGCCCTCCCTTCTGCTACCCAGGAGGGAGAACCAACTAGACAAGCAACAGGAACAGACATTTGTCTGCCACCCAGGAGCTATTTCAATAACTGGGTTGCTCAACACAATAGTTTGGAACAGGAAGTGGAGGCTCTTGTAGTGGGATGAGGCTGTAGGGTAATTTATGGAGGGCTTACAGGCTGAGAAGGAAAGCTGGGTACTGCCAGAATAATTTTGTAAAGTTCCTGAGAATTTTCAAGGTTGAGGACACTGAATGTGGGACTCAGGAGCGCCCATCTCTAGTTAGGGAGTGTGTGAACTCCCTGTGTCCTGATACTGCGTGGAGAGTAAAAGAGTAAAGAACAGTTACTCCCCAGGTTGGGTTCAGGTTGTGCCCATGTCTGCCCCCATCCTCCCCTTTGAAAGCTTTTTTATTGTGGGACATCTTAAATCTATATAAAATTGACAATCACACAATCACATTCAAACTCCTCCTTTTTTTTTTTTTTTTTTTTTTTTTTTTAGAGATTTATTTATTTGTGCATACGGAACTGGGGTACAGGCCAGAGGCTCTGGGGCGGTGAGAGGCTTCGCAGAGAAAGAGTGGGGAGTAGAACAGGCAGATCAACGAAGCACACTGCTGAGGGGAGCAGCAGGTGGGTCAGGAGAGGTCTGCCGCGCCATGTTGTCACTTCCGGGGCAGGCGGGAATCGAACTCATGCGGAAGTGGCTTTAGCTTCTCGGTGCTGCGCTTTAACCCGCTGCACCACCAGGGAGGGCCTCAAACTCCTCCTTTTACCCATAACCAGTTTCGATGATGGGCCAGGCTCATCTCCACTCCACCTATTTTATACTTTTTTAATTCTAGAAAATAGCTTCCTTAATTACTGATTACTTCCCTATTACAAGAGGCTCTGCAGTGACGGAGGTAAATGGTTTTCCAGTGCGAGGGTCTCCCCAATGAAAACTTAATGCACATTCATGATTATAGGTCCAGACACACCTGGGATGGGGAGCTCAGGTCTTGATTAGAAAGTGCAGGTGATCGAAGAAACTATCTTTCTTTTTAAATCTCCTGGGTGAAGACATTTACTTAGAGTTGTCCGCTGTACCAATGCGTCTCTGGTTTCCACAGTGGAGGGTCCCCTTAGTTCCTGGAGGAGCATCATGTGTGTTTATTTCCTTTTAGGCTGAGCCCTTTCCTCTTGGATGAAACCTCCAGGTATGAAGTGTGAAACCAAATGTCCTGTGTGGGCTTCTCATGTGAATCTGTCTGAGAAGCACAGGCAGAGGAGGGAGAGAAAGGTGTTATTTCTCGGGGTTGTATGACTCTCGTTCCCAGCAGGTGCTCCCCTGCATTTGTTAGTGTAGGCAGAGCTCTTCCATCCCAGCCATGGACAGTCCATACTACATGGAAACAGCATTGCATTGTCTTTTGTGAACAGGATTTCTCTTTCCAGTTGTGTCTCCGTGAGCTGCAGAATTAATTTTTTTGTTAGGCCTTTGGAGAATTGGCATGCATTTACTTGACTCCGTGTTGTGTTGTAATATATATACAAAAAATACCTGCAAAAGTTGAGAGAGTGCTTGAATAATCAGATAATTGATGTTTATGAATTTTAATTAGTGCTGATTGCTACAAAGGTAGACATTCTGGACTGGGTTCACAAGCAGCTGCATCAGTGTGAAGACCTGGGCCCATGAATGACTTCATTTTCCATTTATATTTTATTTATTAAATACATCTTTACTCGGTCCTTATTCCATGAAGAGGTGCAGATAGCATTAGATTACTATAGGCATCCTGTATCACAGTCATTTTTCAGTAGCTTGCCATTCTATGTAGAGGACAGTTTCTGGTCCCTGTAATAAAAGCTATATCCTCCATGCCTCTATTATATGTCTTGGCATACTTAGTTTACTTATATTAACTCTACTCTTTAGAACCCTTCTGGATAAGAATTAGCATTCTTTTTCTTTCTTTCTTTTTTTTTTTTAAGATTTATTTACTTATGCATACAGAACTGGGGTACAGGTCAGAGGTGTGGGGGTTAGAGGATTCACCAGAAACAGAGCAGGGAGCAGAACAAGCAGATCGATGAAGCACATTGCTGAGGGGAGCAGGTGGGTTAGGAGCGGTCTGCCATGCAATGTGGGTCACCTCCCGGCCTGGGATGGAACTATGCTGCAGTGACTGCTGTATCTTCATAGTGCTATGCTTAACCTATTGCACCACCAGGGAGGGCCCAGCATTCTTATTTTGCAGATGAGAAAACTTAAGTAGAGAGAAGTTAAGGAATACTAGGAGGTAGATTTGATCACAGAGTTTTATGCCTTCCATAAATCTTGTCTCTTATGGTTAAGAGTTGGTGCAAGTTGTAGGATTGGTTGAGGAGACGGGGGTAGTTATTATGGAAGGGGGCTAAGAGTTCTGGTTATGAAGTCTTCACATTGAATTCCCTGGGAAACGTTACTTTTGAGTGTGATAAATTACCTGTGTTCTATTTTTGAGCTGACTGTATAAAACAAAATAACGTACTGGTAGTCCTGGGCCAAATTTGGTTAGCAGATGAGTTTTCCTGGGTATACACAGCTTTCTTTATTTTATTTTATTTATTTATTATTTATTTATTTTAAAGATTTATTTATCCATACAGAACTTGGGTACAGGCCACAGATGTGGAGGGTGAGAGGATTCCCCAGAGACAGAGGGGGGAGCAGAACAGGCATTGACGAAGTACACTGCTGAGGGGAGCAGCGGGCAGGTCAGGAGAGGTCTGCCGCACCATGTGGATCTCCTCTGGGGCAGGCGGGGATCGAACTCATGCTTCAGTGGCTTTAGCTTCTCAGTGCTGTGCTTTAGCCCACTGCGCCACCAGGGAGGGCCCTAATTTTGTTTATTAAAGATTTATTTATTTATGTATACAGAACTGGGGTACAGGCCAGAGATACAGGGATGGTGAGGGGATTCACCAGAGATGAGCAGGGAGCAGAACAGGCGAAGTACACTGACAAAGTACACTGCTGAGGGGAGCATTGGGCAGGTCAGGAGAGGTTTGCCATGCCATCTGGATCACCTCTTGGGCTGAGGATTGAACTTACACTGAAGTGGCTGCGGCTCACTTGCAGTGCTGAGCTTTAGCCCGCTGCATCACCAGGGAGGACCAGGTCTCCCCATTCTTAAGAGACAGTAGGGAAGGTTGCCCAGATGTTAAGTTTGAGAAGTTAAAAAGAAGAGGTGTTCACTGGCCAGCTCTTGCACAGAGTTTGAGGATGACATTGTATTTAATGATAACGTTGATACATACATAATTGGTGAGTTGTTGAAAGTCTTCTCCCTAGAGTCTGCTATCACCACGTTCACTTGACATTACACTGGAATCCTAGACATTTCAGTAAGGTCAGTAAAAGAAATACAAGGCACAGAAATACAAGGTCAGTAAAAGAAATACAAGGCACAAGTACAACAAAACTGTCATTATTAGTTGTCAGGTGATTGTTTATTTTGAAAATCTTAAAGAACCCATAGACAAACTGTTAGAATTAATAAGTATTTTAGTGAGGTGGATAGATATAAGTTCAATATATAAAAATCAATAGTAATAAAAATAGAAAACAGGTAAGAAAATGATACCAAAATATCAAATTCATAGTACATCATATAATGAAGATGTGCAAGCTCTCTGCACTGAAAACAAGAAGATATATTGAGAGAAATAAAACTTATGGAGATGGAGAGATAGTCTATGTTCATGGACAGGTGTGAAGATGTCAGACCCCCCCCCCCAATATATCTGTAAATTATGCAAACCATTGGAAATTTCAACAGTTTTTTTTTTAAATGGACATTAACAAACTGATTGTAAAATATGTGTGGAGAGGAAAAGGGTCCAAAGTAGCAATTATGAAGAATAAGGAAAAGCTAGGAGAACTTCCAAACCAGATATCTGGACTTATTATCAAGTGAGAATAATGGTGGGAATGTTGATTAATAGAACTATTTTGGAAAACTGGTAGTATCTACTAAACCTGAACTTGTATTCTCTACTTCAAATTCTATGCCTAGGTAGATAGCCAATGAAAAGTGCATCTATGGTTACTAAAACCATATATAAGAATGATTATAGCACTCATATTATTATTCAAAATAACATCCAACTGGAAGGAAGCCAGATGCCAGACAATAAAATGGACAAATGAACTATATAAGAAACATATAAGAATGATAATAAGTAATCTATAACTCCATTTAAAAAATGGACGACTTTCATAAGAATTATGAGAAATTATGAGGAGAAGAAGAAGCCAGACATTAAAACCAATAAAACTAATCTCTGGAATATAAGTCAGGATGTGGTTACCTAAGGGAGGTAATTATTAGGAAGGAAAGTTAAGGGGACTTTGGAGTATGAGTCAGGTTCTATTTCTTGAGTGTATGTTGTGGCACATCAGGGAGGTTATTTGTGAATATTCATTAACCCGTACATCTATGCTTTTGATACTTCTCTGTATGTATCTTAAATTACATTAAAATTTTTACTTAAAAAGACCTGGGTCCTTCCTTACTTCAACTCTGAAACCAAAGTAAATTATAGTTAGATTCAATATTTAAGTATAAAATGAAAGTTCCACAATTTAATATGAATCAACATTTTTATAATCTTGGAGTCATAAATCAGACTGCATAAAATTAAAATTTTCTTTGAAAAGGAAAATTAAAATTGCCATAAAATGAAAAGGTAAATGTCAACCTGGGGAAAATATTTATAAAATAATAATATATTATGAGTTTCCAGTCATATCATCAAATATTAAAGGATCGATAATACCAAGTGTTAATGCTTGGGAGAAACTTCTCATACCCTGTTGTAATGAGGTTGTATAAAAATTTTAAAGAAGGTTGGCAACACCTTTTAAAGTTTCAATGTATATTCTATTTGATCTAACTATGTATTTCTAGGAGTTTTGTTTCAGAAAATACTTGCATAGTGTATAAAATTATATACATATGTATATGTACAGAGCTGTATATAATACACATGTGTCTATATATCAAAATACTCACTGAAAGATTTTTGTAATACATAGGTAAACTGGGGTGTATTTTATGAGACTGACGTGCTGCCCCCTGCGCTAAGAGGGCAACTGGGTGTATTTTAAATGTCTATTAATAAGGTACTCACTAAATAAGGTACAACTGCATAATAGAACATACTATGTCTGGTAGCAAAAATGAGGTTGATCTGTATCAACTAGAAAATCAGGAGAAATTGAGTAATAAGTGAAAAGACTAAGTCAATGATACATTGATACAGTGCTACAAGATATATTTATGCTGTATGATCTTATTTAAGTATATATAAGAAATTTCATTGGAAAATTTTGGGAAAATATACATCAAAGTATTAACCATGATGATGAGATTATGAGAAATTCCACTTTTTAAGGCAATTTACTTGACTTTTTAAAAAATAATGAACACACAACTGAGATGGAAAAAGACACAAAATTATGTAAAAATAAACTATTCTATTATTAAAACAAAAAAATGAACACATTACTTTTGTAAGTAGAAAAATAATGAAAATAAAATTTGCACAAAAGCAAAATGAAGTTATATATACAGAATGGTCTTATGTAAGTACAAATTGGTAGAAAATAGAGCAAAATGTGGACACTGGCTCTTTCTTTGGGATTACTAAGGGTTTTCCTTTTATATTACTTTGTATTTTCCAAATTCCTGACAAGTGTTTGTTGATTTAATCACCAAAATAGACTACTAAGGATTTTAAAAGTTTATCTGTGATAAGGTTCATGATGACTGCATTTCTTTCTGTCCTCCCTGCCTGTCTGTCCATCTTTATCTGCATCATCTTCCACAGGCCCCTGCACCTCACTCTTCTAAGCACACAGATACTCTGTCATTGTAAATAGTTTAAACAGTTTAGAGCATGGAGAGGACAAACAAGGATGTCTCCTTCCCAGTTTCACTAACCTTCCAGACCTTTTGTTGTTCATTTGTTCAAATGCAGGCACACATCTAAATACCATCTCTCTCTCTCTTTTTTTTATATAAGATTCTATCTATCTATCTGTCTGTCTGTCTGTCTGTGCATACAGAGCTGGGGTGCAAGCTAGAGGTGCAGGGGCGGTGAGAGGATTCACCAGAGACAGAGTGGGGAGCAGAACAGGCAGATTGATGAAAGTACACTGTTGAGGGGAGCAGCGGGTGGGTCAGGAGAGGTCTGCGGTGCCATGTGGGTCACCTCCAGGGCTGGGCATTGAATTTGCACTGAAGCTGCTGCGGCCACCTTGCAGTGCTGCGTCCTTACCCACTGTGCCACCAGGGAGGGCCCTGTCTCTCTGTTTTAAAGACAAGTGGAGAACTTGCCCTTCTCCTCAGCTGAGTTCTATTACTTGCCACTCCTTGAACTGTGCATGCTGTCTCACCCTGTGTGACTAGCTAAAGCACCTTTTGCTCTTTTCTCCAGTCCCCGTGCAACTAGCAATCACAGCATCTAATTATTTGATGTTTTACTGAAGACTTTGGATGGGAGAAGTTCAAAAGGGACAGAGCAAAAAAGGAAAGCAGACAGAGCTGTGGCGGGCAGGAGCTGAAGGGCGGTGGGGACCACGGCAGGATCCGCTTTCCATTTTCCCTTTCTCCAATTCCTTTTGCTGCTGCACATCCCTGTGCCCGGGCAGCAAGGGTACTCCGTGCTCATCACAGGGGAAAAGGGGCACAGGGGCACTCAGAAATCAGTGCTTAGCTTTTGATTTTCTAAAGCTTGTCTTCAGGGGAAGCACCAAAGGAGTCGAATGAGGACGCCTGATGAGAACAAGAAGGCTCCTTTCACCCCCTTCACCCCCACCTACTCAATGAGGTAACGGTGCCCTGTGTGAGGGAGGGGCGGCGGCAGATAGGGAAGGACCACAGGCAGTTGTTTGTGGCCACTGAGGAGGCAGGTTGTGCACTGTGTCCAGGCGACATCCTGACGGGCAGTGACTATGCCAGACCCTCACAGCTCTGGGGAACCAGGCAGCAGAGGACAGCTGGCCCCCTATATGAAGTCAGTGCCCGGGGTGGGTGGTCTGGCTCCTGCTTCCAGTGTCAGTATGGTCCTAGCACAGTCAAACAGAAATGATTTTGAATCCTAAGGAGTTGGTGGTGGGAGCCCCCCTTCCTGACCCTGGCACTTCCAGAGCGCTTGCACAGTGCTTGGGGTGCCTGGGAGGATGTGCTCTGAGAGGGGCAGCGGAGATGCAGGCTGACCTAGAGAAGGTCACCCTCACCTCTGGCCCCTTGGCAATCACTGAGTCAGGCTCTGGAATTTAAGCATAACTTTGGGGAGGCAGGGCTGGGAGGAGAGTTACCAAATGGAGGATTTCAGTATAGATGAGATTCTTAAAGAACAGTAAAGTTTCATTCCTTACAACCTCAAGTTTGACTGAGAATTGGCCCTTTCATAAATAAAGGAGGGTTGGGTTTATTTCTTTGTCTTGGTGTTGTTGCGGGTTGATTTTGATATAATTGTCTGTGAGCTTCAAGATCTTTCTTAAGTATGATCTCCCTTTTCCCCTGCTTCGCTACTTTGCCGGAGTGGCCTTTGGAGGTCACAAAGGCCTGGCAGGGATAGTGTGTTTTCTGTTACATCTATGTGTGAAAAGAACAGGGCAAGAGGAGGAGCAGAAGGGACCTTTTTGGATAAAACTATATGGGAACCAGCCTGGAACACACATAGTGTCAATGTTGAATAATCCAGAGAATAATACAAAGGAAAATGAACCAGGCACTGTTTCTGACTTTATTACATTTGAGGGAAGTGCATATGAATGACTTTGTTAAGCAATTTTCAGACCTATGTTTATCATTGATTAACAGCATTTAGAGTTAGTTTTGGCAACTTCAGTTTCATCAGTGCCTGGAGACTTATCTTAAGTAAGTTTCACAACACAACCAGCTAATGGAAATGAGAGGGCAGAATTGTGTGCCTGGACCTGTTTGTTTGTGGCCATTCTAGATATTCTTAAGAAGCTTGGCTAGAAAGGTAGATGTTCCTGGTTGGCCTGCTTTGTTTGTGCTCAGTTGTCCCGGCATTTCAGGCTTTGCAATGAACCTTGACCTCCATGTTTCTCCCCTTTCTCTGCTTTTCCCTCTCTGGCCCCAGGTTGTGCTCTTTGCTGTCTCTCCACTCTGTGCTGAGGCTGCTGGGTGTCTTTTCTCCTTCGTGAACTCTCAGGCATTTGCTCATGGTGCCTGTTCTTTCTGGCGATGTGTACCTCCTGCTCAGTGCAGCGCTGTGTTAATTCCCTGGTGCCTTTTTCTTTACACCTGGCAGACTCACCAGCAGGCAAGGAACATGTATCTGCTCTTCAGGAAATGCTGTACTTTCGGTGGAAAGGACTGGCTTCCTGCTGCTGCCAGAATGAAGATCTTTCTCCTCTGGAAACAAACAAAACCCTTTTATCTGTGGAACTTCCTGTTTCGTCCACTGAAGGCTGTGCTTCTCAGACCAGGGGCATTGTGCCAGGGCACACGAAATCATAGGACAGCCTGGGCATCTTCCTGGATGCCACTTGAAATGGGAGAAAGTGGTTTTGATTTTTCTTTTCTCATCTAAACTCTAGCCATGCATGGGGTGACAAATATTATGGAGGTGACATAGAATTCACATGACTTTAAACATTAGACAGATGATGTAAAAGTTCCATGCTCCTGGTAAGCTCCTTTGGGTTATGTCTTCAAAATTCTTAGAGTGTTTTTCCATTCCCAGTCGCTAAGGGAGTGCTTCAGTGGAGACTTCTGAGCACAAAGCTTCCGTGTAGGTGACAGACTGCTGCAAGCTTGACCCAGTGACTTTGGCATCTGTGACTGATTTACTGAAATTGAAAAAAAATTTGAAATATTAATAGCTATGTCTTTCCTCCCCACCTCTTAAAGTTTTCCCATGTCCCCATTTAGTCTGTTATTAATTCATTGTCTGGGGGTGCTTTTGGAATGCTAGAACAGGAATGTAAAGATAAACAGGGTTTCGGCCCTCCCTGGTGGTGCAGCCGGTTAAAGCACAGCACTGAGAATCTAAAGCCGCTTCCGCATGAGTTCAATTCCTGCCTGCCCCGGAGGTGACCACATGGTGCAGCAGACCTCTCCTGACCCACCCGCTGCTCCCCTCAGCAGTGTACTTCGTCGATCTGTCTGTCCTGTTCCCCACTCTGTCTCTGGTGAAGCCTCTCACCACCCCTGAACCTCTGGCCTGTACCCCAGTTCTGTATGCACAAATAAATAAATCTTAAAAAAAAGATAAACAGGGTTTCTACCAAAATTTTAAATATATAGTATTTAAAATTCATAGCAAGAAACAAGTAAGAATTTTGATTTGTAGGAGATGCTGCTTGAACAGCAGAAGCAAATCCTTGAAGGAGTCAAGGTGTGCTGGGTTGCATGGTGTCCTCCCCCAATATACTGAAGTCTTAATCCCTTGGTTTCCCCTCACCCCTACTTGAGAATGTGATCTGATTTGGAGATATGGAGATTTGGGGCCAATCAAGTTAAAGTGAGGTCTTTAGGGTCTACTTTTATTCCATATGGCTTGTGTCCTTATAAAAAGGGGAACGTTGGACTCGGAGATACAGAGAGACAAAGTAGTATGAAGAGACACAGGGTTCAGAATGTGACACACGTATTAGTCAAGGGGAGATTAAAGCATGCAGCTGCTGATGTCAGGGCCAAGGGTACCAGTGAAAGATTTGATGGGGAGAGATACCAAGACAGAAATCACTGGCAGGGGGCAGCGTGATGGGGGGCCAGGGAAGGATGCATGTGCCCAAGGCTGAACCATGCTTGATAGATTCTGGCAAGAAGGATGAAAATGGTGTGATATTTTGAACTAACCAAGTTTATGCTTGAAATATTCATTTACCTAGAAGTTACTGGATTACCCTGAAGTAACCTAGATTAAATTTCTAATATTGGAGGGAATTGAGGCTGGATGTTGTTTTCGGAACTTGTGAATGATTTGCTAAAGGAGAACCGAAGGAATGAAGTTGGAGCAAAGGATCGAGGCAGAGAAATATTTGAAGTAGTCTCAGAGGATATAATGGAAATCTTGGGGGTAGAACCTGGGGTTAAAGAAGTAAAGTAATTTGAGAGTAGGAAGGAAGTACATTCATGAACCCTATGCTTTTTTTGGGCAGTGATGGGGGTTCCAAATCCACCCGCCTGTTCTTTTTTCCAGAACCTAAGAGAAGTTTTTCTTCACACAAAGGCTATAGTCTGTCCTTACACTCAGAGCAAATAGACCTTTTGATCTGCAAAAGAAACTCACATGAGCTATGCATATTACCTACAAAATCCTTCATCAATAAATACAAATGGTCAGCTAAGAAACTACAGACATCCACAAAAAATCAACATCATAAAAGATAAAGACTGAGATAGACAATTCTCCTGAAGGGAAATGGAGATATTGAAACACTTCAGAGATTCTCATACAAATAGAACAATGCCATACTGCCATGACATAGATAATTAGATGACAAGAATTATCAGAAATGAAAAAACAATTGCAAAATTTTAAAGATGCAATAAAACATCTGAAAAACAGAAATGACATCGATAAATTCCAAATGAATTAAACTTGAGGAAATCTTTCAGAACCTAGTGCAAAAATATGACAAATATAAGAGATATGTAAAATGACAGTAGATGTAGTTGGAGAAAGTCCAATATTTGTAGAATAGATACAAAGAATAGTCAAAGAAACAGTAGACTGAACTTTCGCTGAGCTAAAGAATAAAATCCTTCAATTAAAAGGGGCCCATTGAGTGCTAAGCAGGATAAATGAGAAAAGATACAAATCAAGACACATCCTGATGGATTTTCACTACTCTGGGAATGAAAACAGACTGTAAAAGATCTCAGCAAGAGGAAAAACCGAATTATCCACAAGGAAATGGGACTTAGATTCACTTACTGTTCAGTGTTCAACAACACTAGATGCTAGTAAACAATAGAATAATGCATTTACAGTCTGAAGGAAATTAAACCAAGAATTCTATACCCACCCCTATTAATTATGGTACTCTTGACTGCAGAGAGCAGAATGCCAAACCTGAAGTGTTTAAATAAGAAGGAAATGCATTAGCTCACATGTGGAATCCAGAGATAGGGCATCGCCAGCATTAGCGAACTCACCAGCTTGATAATGACAAATAACAGTCAAGTTTCTCAATGGTCCCATCATTCTGCTCTTGTTGGGTTTGCATTCAGACTAGTTCTTCTGTGGTTGCAAGGTATCCGCAGCCAGCCACGTATAATCACAATTTCTGGAGGAAGATGAACATGTCTCTTACTCAGTCTTTCCTTGTTTTCTAGAACAAATTTAATCACTTACTTATTCCTAAGTCAAACATTGGAAAGGAATTAGGATACCCATGATTGACTTAGGCCAGTTAGAAACTACCACAGTCCCCTTGGTCCTGTCTCTCCCCTTATCCCAACCACATGAATGCAGGAAGAGAATACATAAAAGAAGATTTTATTATGAGAAGCTGGGGGTGGGTGGGTGAATGTTATGACATGCAAGTGGTGTCTGCTTTACCAGCCATATGAATAATTAAATGTGAGAGTAAAATAAACATATTTTTAGACATGCAGGACTCAGGGAATTTACTTCCCACATAGCTTTTCCAAAAGAGAACAATTACTGGAACATTTTTTAGCCAAACAATAAATGATTAAGAAAGATGAAAATATCAGACCCAAGAAACTATGGTAATACCTCAGTAGAGCAATGAAAAGGAATCTCAGTCTAATGACTGGGAGCATAGAGCAACTGGCAACAGACCGAAGAATAAATGAAGAGTGCCTTTAAAGGAAGAAGGTGGATTCCATTATCTAACTGTATTAAGAACTTTTAAGGCCCCTTCTGGTTATGTCTTTTCTTTTGAGACACTCTGGGAAACATATAAAACCATACTCCAAATATAAAGGGAATAAAATGCATCTTGGTTTTCAGTAGCTGATGGAGAGAAGGAGCAGAATTCCCTTGCTCTTCATACTTGGAACTTTCTTCTCCAAGTCCCAGATTTCAGAACATGGAGTCACGTTTTCTTCTTTTGGGCCCAATCACACTTCTTGGCTTTTCATTCTCCTTGCTCATTTCAGTGCTGTTTACTATTGAAACTTTTTTTTTTGAATCAATTTAAAGACAAAGCATGGGGAATTTCTTATAAAAATATAAAGACAAAGTAAGGAGAATAGAATTACTGAGCAGAAAGTAAACTTAATGACTTTGGCCATGTGTAGAGTCAAGGAAGCAAAGTGGAAGGAATTATAGGCGAGTCTTCCCTAGGGGAGTCACTATTATTTAAAACGGGAAAACCAAGAAAGAGAGATATAAGTGTATTAGTGTTAGGAAGGAAAATTTGAGAAGCAAAAAGAGACACCGTGGGGCAGGGAGCCTGCCTCGTGCCTGCCCGCCCGCCCCCACAAGCCCTGCTCCGATGCTGCTTCTTGAACTAAATGCAGGTCTGGGGTGTCTTGGCGCTGTGTTGGGTGGCTTTTCAGAGACGGTAAATAGTCAGTGTTACCCTTGAAAGTCTTCAGATTACCCATCAGAGAACTGTTTCCCTGTAGTGCTGGAAACGGCCCTGTCAGGAGCAGGGATTCATTCCCTGCCCCGTGATCACTTGCAGAGTGTCTTTTGGAAAGAAATGGCTCAGGCAGTTGATCAGGCTTTCAGAAATCTCCCCTTTCTCTGTCATGTTGGGGAGGGGAGGGGCATATAACTTAGATACTTGCCTGATTTAGTTCTACCATGTTCAGTATTGTGTAGTTCTACCATATAACTTAGATACTTGCTTGATTTAGTATTGTGGATATCACTCAGAAAATCTCAGATGGGGCGAAGCTACTGTCTGCATAGACACATTCCAAGGGCCTCAGCCGGAGTTAGCCTCTGCCGCCTTCCCTTTCACTCTCTGAGTGGTCTTTGGTCAATCACATTACCTCCTTTCTCAGAGTTTCCATTTCCCTGTCTTCAAATAGGGGACAGTTTCATAATAATTGCAATTCATCATTCTTCAGGCAGTCTATGAAGTCAAAACTACTTTCATAAGAGTCTTAAGCTGTTATTTGTCTTTCTCACTTTAATTCACTCTGGAGTGCACAGTGTGGTTTTCTGTAGGCCACAGGAAGTAGGATATTGCAACAGATTGATGCAGGAGTGGATATTAGAATCCAGTTGTCTTCTCTTCACCAGACATTAAAAAGTGTGCAGCAGCAGCATTTTTATCACAATTTTTTTTGGGTGAAAAGTTATTTTTTTCATAAAAATATTAGTTAATACATAATGGATTTTAAAATGTTATTTTAGTGAATTAAAATATTTTAATCATTATGTTTTAATTTTGAATATAGCAGACATCAGTAGGTATAAGTTGCATAAATAAAAGCTATCTGGGGTTCTTGATTTTTGAGATATAAAGTGGTCTCGAGATCAGAGAGTTTCAGAATTGCTGGCCTAGCTCTTTGCAGTTCCTGGGGGTACTTTCCCATCTCCTCTCTACAGGTCACTCTCCTTGCCTCTGCTTCCCGTTCCTTTGTCCTTCCCTGAACAGCAAATCACAGCTTTTGGCTTGGGCTCCCATCAGATCTCAGTCCAAGCTAAAATTCACTTTGGAAAATTTGTTTCAATCTCTTTTGATCATTGATTGAGGAAATGGGGGAAGGGGATGGCCAAGGGAACCTCCAGCAATGACCCGATGACCTGTTTGGGGGGAAGCATTCACTTTTACCCTCTCGTGACCTTAACGTTATTGGTGTAGAATGATTTTTTTTTTTTTTTGGAAAACTCTCTTAAACTGGAAATTCCCAGGAAAATCATAAACAAGAAACTAGTTATGAAAGACTGGATACCCTCCTTACAAATCATACTTGTTGAACCAGCCAAGAAAGATTATAGGCATCTGGCACAATTTCACATTTCCCACTTTAAAGCAAAAGTACTGAATTTTCATGAACTCTGATGGCTGTGCAGTTGGGTAAAGTCCTAACTTTTGAACACTGGAGAAGGCTGTCTTTGAGCAGTACTGTCTAATGACTGGTGTGTTCACGTCCCCATAGCCCACACCTTCACTACTGATTCACCGTGTGGTTCTACCAACTCACTCTTTCTAGAATGTTGGTTGCAAAACAAGATCATCAACCTTGGGTATCCTCTGACGGATGCACTGTGGCCACCAACGTTGAGCCCTTAAGTGAGCTGACAGAGCTGCACCCTCCAGCCCTCTAGCCCTCTGTGGGAATGGGAACTTCTCTCGAGTTTGTAAATGTAGCCTCTTGCTCGAGTCTTTTGAAAAAAAAAAAAAAAAAAAAAGGAAGGAATTTGCCTCCCCAGACATTTATGCTAAGGTTTGCCTGAGACATTTATTCATTCAACAAATATACTTGAATGCCTACTATGTACTGGACACTATTCCAGGAACTCTAAAATAGAGAAAGCATTGGCATACACTTTGCTTCTCATTGGAGAGAGACATACAGAAAACCCAAGATATTTATAAGGAAATTATTTGTTATTTAGAAGCAGATAAGAATGTTAGGAAAAATAGAGCAGGGTGAGGGGAGCCAGGGGTGCAGGGTAAGCTCATTGTGAAAGTGACTGTAGGCTCATCCCCAAGGGGTAGGGTGTTCCAGGCAGAGGGAATGTCTGGGGTGAATGCCTATGGCTGAGGTCACAGCATCCAAGACGGCTTCAAGAGGTTTGTGGGGGTTTTCCTTTTCTCTCAGATACTGGCTGTATGAAGCCAGCATTCTAGAACCATGTGACAGACATGTTTGCAGAGAAATCTAATATTGGAAACAAATATATTAGGAGCAATTTTGTTTACTAAATGAGTCGCTATAGCAGCACATCAAGAAACACAGATTGCTGGGCACCACCCCCAGAGTTTCTGAGTCGATAGGTCTGGGGTGGGGCTTGAGAATTTGCCTTTCTAACAAGTCCCTGGGGAAGCTGCTGCTGCTTCCTTGGTTACCATACTTTGAGAACCAGGACTCCAGAGACGGTGGGGCTTCTCGCGCAGTGTGGTGGGTCTGCGGTTCATTCTTACTTGTATAAGCTATTCCTACCTTATCAGGGACACAGCTTTTACATAGATAGCTTCTATTCCTTAGGTGCTTATGTAGCCCCATGCTCTGAAGCTCACGTACTCACCCTGTCCAGCCTTGAGCTTTGGGCACTCCCTTAGTCCCACTGCCATGGATGAGGCCACAGATGGGGCCACGGAGATCCAGGTGATGACTCTCCCAGACCACTTATTTCAGATTTCAGAAAGATGCTGATATGCACAAGGCAACAAAAGATAAATCAACTTGGTCCTCCTTGTGCAAACCTACTTAAGTCTTGCTTTTCGATTGGAAGGGACACATTCTGGTTTCAAATGGGGCGAGTCAGACCTTTGGAGCCCTTTCTATGCCTTCACCACATTTTTGACCGAATGCATATCGGTCTTTGCCTATATTGAGTCTTTCTTTGTCAGATGTCCCCCTTTGATCTCTGATTCGTTTCCTTGGTTTGTTTTCCTCTCTTCTCTCCTCCGTGATGGTGTCCAGGGTTTGCTTCCTCACCTGGTCGCCTTCTGTTCTGTGAAGGTGGCTTGCTGGGAGAGGGGGAGGCTGTCTTTGCTTGGCCCTTGGTGGTGGCAGTGTGGAGGGGACCTCCAGCACAAGAGGCCATGTCACTGTACTCTGACTTAGCACCCAATGTGGGACATTTTCACTGATTTGTTCCTTTTTGGTGGCATGATTTGTGAGATTAAAAACTACACATTTAACGGCAGCTTATAGTGAACTAAAGTTTCAATTTATGTCTCTCCAGTGTCAAGTCTCAGGTTTTTCTTTTCCTCTTGCAATGATGAGAGTGGCATTCCCCTCCCCCCCCCGAATTCATTTGTCCATTGAACTGGTCCTGTGGCTCTCTACACTTTAGATTTCCTGTCGGCAAAGCAGAAAATACGATCCTTTTCTAAAAAGGAGATCTTTGGGATCATGCTTAGTGAGATAAGCCAGAAAGAGAAAGAAAAATACCGAATGGTTTCACTCATAGCAGGAGTATAATGGACCAGGCGAAAAAATAATGAACAACCATATACCAGAGACATTTTGCGGGGGTGGAGTGGGGAATGGGATCAAAAACCGGGGGGGCGGTGAGGGAAATGCACGGGATTATAGTGATAGCACACGGGTGATGGGAAACCCGCGGGGATTACAATTGAGATGGAAAAAAAGTGTACAAAATGATGTAAAAATAAACTGTTATTAAAAAAAAAAAAAGGAGATCTTTGGGGGTTCTGGAGCTCCATGGCTTGGTCCCATGCCAATTCAGGCAGCCTCGTGGGAGGGGCAGGATTTCAGGATCTGTGCCAGGAAGGAGTGCCTGGAGGACTTGCTTCCCAAAGCAGTTTATCTTCTGTTTTCAATGCCCACTGATCACCCCAAGGACAGGTATATATTCAGGGGACACAAGATAACAAGGACTCATTTATATTATGGTGTTTTCTTTCATGTATGCTTGAGAAGCCAGCTTTTAAATCTTAATCTAAGTTGGTCACTAATACTTTAAAAAAGTTTAGCAGTAAGGGAAAAAAATGCCAGAAGTCCCTGGGAGGCAATAATGAATGATGCTATTAACATTTGGAATCTCATAACAGGATTTGAACAAACGTCTGTCTTGTCCTCCCAGTCTGGCCACCATATGTGGGCAACATGCCAGGACTATTTTTCCTCTGGGCTTCACCCCGGCAGGAGGACGCCACTCAGGGCTCAGTCTGCTGTATGAGCACACGGTGGCAGGGGTCAGGGGCCAGGATGATACTTGGACGGTCTCCCAGGCTGTAGATTTGTGTGTAGCAAATTGCAACCCTTGGGTCTGTCTGACAGGTCCATGGAGGCAGCTCACAGATCTGGAGCCCCTGTCTAGGGCAGCCCTACCAGACAAGCGGTCAGTACAGCTGGTGCCCATCTAGGACCTGGCCTCCACCTTCAAAAGCACATGGGGTGAACCCTGGCAGTCTGGGTTGAGAGCTGTGTTAATGGAACCGGCTGCTTCTCCTTCCACCTTTGTAGATTTTCTCTCAAGAGCCAGTGTTAATCTTTCCTGGCATCTGAGCGGGTGGAAGGATTTCCCAGTGAGTGAGGCTGTCACATGAGCAGGTGGGTAAACTTCCTGACCCCTGTCCTGTGCCACTCTTTCTCGACTGACATAGCCAACAGGAATCTCGGCCTGAGAGTGGTCAAAGGAGGCCACAAGGCCTCTCTAGTGACTGTGGCTGCTGGGCCATCTGGGTCTGTCTCACTGGAGCCTCTGTTCTGAAGGTGTCTGCTGATAGGAGCTGCCGTGGGTGGCAGGGAAGGAGGAGGTAATTTAGTCCCATCTTGGCAAGATGTCCTCTGCATCAACAGGCCGTGCTCAGACAGTTACTGATTGTCACATTTTGTGTCTGATGCTTTTCCTTTTTTAAAAAAGAAAGACCTACTGTTTCTAAAGAGAACTGGCAATAAACCAGCAAAGAGTGTTTAAAGCTTAATTAAAGGGGGAAGAACATACTTTGCGATTTGGCTACTTTTAGTGCCTCTGATTGGAGGCCTGGGCACCCTCCAGTTAGAACAAAGGAAGGTCGTGCATTGGAGTGGGGTCCTGGAGGGACCCAGCTAGCCTGGGTTATCTGTCCTTCAGTGTATGGTCCAGTGGGTGGACTGTGGTGACATCCTGGGGGTCCTGGGAAAGGGGGTGGGCAGATGGATAGTGGGTGAGACAGTCAAGAGTCTAAGGCACTGGCATTTTACCAAACAATAAAAAGAAATTCAGTACCTTACCAATGAGCATGTGTGTAGGCCATGTACTGCGTATATACCAGGTCTACTTGTAAAAGAGTCTAGAACTTCTGGCTCACCTCTCAGCTAGAGATTGGGACAAGCCAAGGGTATTGGTGGACAGTACTGTAAAGGCATGGCTCTGTCTCTGGTCCTTGTTGTATATATCCCAGAGTCTAGCCCAGGACCGTGCTCTTCCTATGTGCTCAGTTATACCTAATCCCAGACTCTGTCATCCAGCTCTTGTGACTCTAAGAACTGGACATCACAGATGCCTCCAAATTAAAGAAACATTTTGAGCATAACAGTGTGCCAGTGTGACGTTAGCTTCTGTTAGGAAATCTCACCCCAGATACTAAGCTGACTTTGTGGGCACAGTATCTTCACCTCAAGCATGGGAGGGGTCCTAAACCTGGATCAGTCAAACGAGACTGCTCACAGCCTCTCTAGACAATGTATCCTGGTGCTAAGCCAGTGTTGAGGCTGGGCCAACATGTCTCTGCTTCTGAGCTGACATTTCTGCATCTAGATCTTGTTACTACATCTGCTTATTTGCTCTGTTACTGATGACTTTCGTCCAATGTAGTGTTTATCACGGTCTATTTTTTTTCTGTCTCCTTACTCACTTTAAGATCTGGCTTGAGTGGAGGCACTAGGTCTCAGGGTTAAGGGCACAAATTCTGCAGCTGGACTCCTAGGTTCCAGACCAACTCTGTGCTTTGAGTTCTCCATCCATAATGGAAATAATAATAGGGCCTGCCTCATGGGGTTGTTACCAGTATTACTGCATGTAGCATGCTTAGAACAGTGTCTGGCGCTTTGGAAGTGCTCTTTGATTGCTCTTTTCATTTATGATGGGGTTTCAATGGTCAGATTTCTGATAATGCTAACAAAAGGCACAAGAGCTGAGCCAGGTAGCTCTTATACTTAGTCGTGTGGTCAGGAAGCAATTGGCTCTCTTTTTTGAAATTCAGTGGAGATTTCCATTTTGAACATTTGGTGAAAATCTTTAACTGTCAGGCAAGTCTTACAGGTGATAACTTGAATGTATCTTTAGGCTACTCCTCATTAGAGTATCTTGCTGGAGCATTGGCAGCCTCTTATCGTCCTTCCCAGATGACAGGGGTACTCTGAGATGGAAAAAAATCCCCCTGAGTATCTGGGATAAGCTGGGATAGCTAAGGCTATTATGTGCCAAGCAGATGCTCCCCTCTTCCTCCTTCCCTACCACATACGTCCTGGTGAGAATGGCCATGAAGGTGACCTGTACTGCCTCCTACTTAGCCCTCACATGGCCAACTCTAGGGCTGCATCGCTCCAATCACAGTGATGGTCTAGGGATGGGCATTTGACAACCCACCTCCCCCACCCCCACCCCCCAGTCACAAAGATGCCTTTCCAAGGCTCGTCTACCAAGTGTGAAGAAAACTGTTCTTCATTTATGTCAGCAAGTTGTCATGATGTCGACCGGGGGTTGCCAGGAGCCCCTCTCCTCTCCTGCGATATGGAAACAACAGGAAAGAATGAAACTAACATTCAGAGAGAAGCAGGCACAAACAGAATGCCATTCCTGTTGGCTTCTTAGCTTAGCTCATTCATCATTCAGAGTTCACTCAAATATTTCTTTTCTGAAGCCATCTTGGATCCTGCTGGCCAGAGCCCTCTCCTCTTTTGTTCGTTTTTCTCAACCTGCTTTATGTTATCTTGGCCTTGAGATTCCATTTGATACCAATGGGAGGGGACCCTAAACTGGCCAAGGCCCCACTGCCCAAACACTTTACCAAATCCTGTCTGGGTTCTTCACCCATGTGTACAATTGCAAGACAGCTTAGGCTTAGGAAACAACAACAAAAGGGTTTATTTAAGAAACAGGACAAATAAGAGTGCCTGAGGCCAAAGTCATGTCCAGTGTGGTCCTGCACAAAAACTGTTATGATGGCGTCTTCCCGCCACCAGGATGTGCAGCTCCTCCTCTGGACAATAGGCTGCGGGTCTAAGATGGCGTCTTCCTGCCTCTGCCGACCTGGGACACACAGCAGCTAGACTCCAGGCCAGGTTCCAGCTCACGAAGACAACAGAGGTCATGACAGGAGACGCTCCCAGAGCTGCAGATGCTTCAGCACAGCACTAGATGAGCAATGCTGAGGACAGCAGCCACAGCCACCAAATGACCCAACAACAGGCCTCACTCATGCAGCTAAGCCAGGCTGCAGCAAAACCAGGAACCTTTGCCAACGCTCAGATACTTGCAAAGCCTCTTTCTCTGGCTTCCACCTTCAGAGGTCCACAGTAGCCTTCTCCAAGATCAGCCCTGTCATGGAGCTCAAATCCACTGGTCCCCAAAATGCTGAAGCACTTCCAAGCTGGAACCCTGGAGCCCAAACAACATTCTTCTCCTGCTCCCTCTCTTCTTTCTGTTCCAGTCACTCCTGTTTCCTCTCCAAGGTGGCCCCTCCACAAACTTCATGCTTTTTAACATTATCCCTAAGGCTGTTTGTCTTCACAGCAACCCCCTCAGGGAGGGGCACACCTACAGCAGCCCCCAGCCTCAGTTCCCAGCTACATTCAGATAGTTTCTATCACCATATTTATGGTGAATAATGGACAAAGTCTTTACATTGCCATAATCATAAACAGCATTATGCAGCACAGTGACGCAGCTACTGGTGTCACGATGGCTCCAGTTTGACTATCCGTTGATGTTAAATGCAAGCCTAGTCTTCTCCTGATGAGGTTCCACGGCCTGGGCTGTTGTGGGGTGCTTTTGAAGAATTCTCCTAAGTCTCCCTCTAGGACTTTATGAGTTAACTTTTACTTTTACCTCTTTGTTACAATTCTGATTTCTGTTGATTTAAAGAGTGAGAACAGGAATCTAAATCAGGGGGTTTAAAATAAATTATTATGGAGGGATATATTTACTTTCTTGGTTTGTATTTTGTAAATTTCTCCTATGAACATATGTTGCTTTTGTAATTAGGAAAAGGTATTAAGAATGATCGCCGGTTATGTGATGGTGATGGTGTCAAAATTAGAGGTGCAAATAGCATGAGAGAAGTGTTCATGACAGCTTATTTCATCTTCTAACAATCTTGTGTCTTGTGATCTAGGAGATGTAAGCAAAATGCTTATTAACTAATACTTGATTATTTCAAATGGTCACATTTCAAATAAGAGATTATCATCTGATTTTCAGTGATTTGCTCTGAACTATCTAAATCATCCACACTGTCTTATGTGTATGGCTTAATTTTACATTTTACAGAATAAATTATATGCAAACCACTTGCTCTCAGAATGTTAAATGTTTGCTGGGTAGTATGTAAACATTAATTTTTTTTTTTAAGATTTATTTATTTATTCATACAGAACTGGGGTACAGGCCAGAGATGTGGAGGGTGAGAGGATTCACCAGAGACATAGTGGGGAGCAGAAAAGGCAGATCGACGAAATACACTGCTGAGGGGAGCAGCGGGCGGGTCAGGAGAGGTCTGCCACACCATGTGGATCTCCTCCGGGGCAGGCGGCGATCGAACTCATGAGGAAGTGGCTTAAGCTTCTTAGTGCAGTGCTTTAACCCGCTGCGCCACCAGGGAGGGCCCGTAAACATTAATTTAAGATAGAAGGCAGAGGCCTCTCTGAAATGTTTGATATTCTCAAAGAATATATAAAAGTTAGTAAAAATCATGAAGTCTTGAGGGCATCCATTTTGCTTAATTCTTTCTTGTCATAAAATGAAATGTGTCAGAAATCCATCATCAAAGGTAGAAGGAACCATATGGTGATGGTCAGTTTAATTGGACAACTCAACGTGTGGTCTCCTGAGTGAAAAATGTAAGACAAAACTTATTTAATGCATAACCCAGAGAAAAATGAAAACAAAATATAAGCTCTTTTCTGACACAAAATGTGAACTCTTTTTAAAATACTATGTTGGCTTCCTTTAAAAATTAATCACATATTTACCCCTTTGCTAGTCCTCCTGAATAGACAGGTTTTTAACACTCTAAGGGGCATTTTGTTCATTGATGTTAAGCCAGAGTCCCTCAGGATATTTTTACAAACACATCCATTGAAATTGCTGACTTCTCCAGTTTTGAGAATTTACGATACTGATATAGCAGGTAGTTCAATTTAGCCCCTGTACGGTGAGCGATCGTTTAACACAGTTTGATATTTAACACTGGAGCTTAACCATAAAAAATACAATTTATGCTAATATGTTCTATTCAGGCCTGTTTCCAACAAAGCCTACAATTTAGCCACTTTGGGTTCTCACAACTGCTGTTTACTAATAATGCTTGATTTCAACAGGAAAAAAAAAAAACTTTCCTACAATTCAAACAGCATGAACTTCTTTCATGTTTTGAAAGAAGTTAATCATTTGGTGATTCTTTAATTCTTATGCTAAAGTTAGATACAATTTTCATATCTCCTCTGTTTTCTTTCTTTAGGTCATGTTATATATTGGATCCTTGTAGGATTAAAACAAGTAGAGCGTTCTTTGTCTATGCAAGGGATGCATTATTTTTCAAACATCTGCATTATTCAAAACCTGTCCAATTTGAGTTCTTATTTTTACTGGAGTAAATATAAAGCTTGTTTAACTTCACGCTGCACAAGGAGAGGATTATTAATTGTTATATATGACACTACTTAAATTTGGCATAATGTGGACCCTCCTTAATGGTGTTGGGCTAAAGCACAGCACTATGAAGCTGGCCACAGACACTTCAGCACGAGTTCGATCCCCGCCAGGGAGGTGACCCACATCATGCAGACCTCTCCTGTCAGTAGTGTACTTCATCAGTCTGCCTATTCTGTCCCCACTGAATCCTCCCACTGCCCCTGCACCTCTGGCCTGTACCCCAGTTCTGTTTGTATAAATAAATAAATCTTTAAAAAAACGTTGGCATAAAATTCTTCTGCACGGTGTGTCCTTGCCTCCTCTCCCATGTTTGTGGCATTGTCAGGCCTCTGCTGTGTTCATGTTGCTGAGTCAGGAATGGAGTGGAGCCCCTCTGCACAGAAGGCGAGAGCCACAGCAGAATGGTTCTGTGACAATTTTTAAGACATGCTCCCAAGTTCATTCACACTCCTTCCATTGAGAGGAAGGTCTGTGGCCCTTCCCCTTGAAGGGCTGGCTGTGATGGCTTTGCCCAACAGTGTACAGTGGGAGTGACTCGGAATGATTGTCAAGGTGTAGTAGGCAGGAGGATGACCCCTCCCCCACCTCATGGATGACTATATCCTACTTCCAGGAACCTGGAACATGTTGCCTTCTGTGTCAAAGTGGATTTTACTGATGTAATTAAATGGAAAGATCACGGTCCTGATGTAATCACCTACTTACAGCCAAAGGACTTGGTTGGAGAAAAGCATGCAGCTACTGCAGGTCAGTATGTTAGTGGTCAGTATGATGCTAACCTCAGATGAACCCTTGTACTGGACAATTCTATGTTATTTATTAGTCCATAGGTCTCTAGTCACTAATACTTGGCAAATTTTGATTGTGTCCCTTGCCAAACTCACTCATTCTTTTCTCTCCACATATTTCCCACACATCCTTTCTTGAAAACTCTCATTCTCAAATGATGATCTTTTTTCCTGTTTCCTGAAAGCCTAGAAACAATCACTGTAGAACCTCTATACCCCCACATCTCACGGGATCCACCCCCATGCCAGCCACCCCTGTCCTCATGGCTGGCAGTGTTCCCTGCACTGTCTATGCTCTGGGTTCTGGCCACTCTTGCCCACCAAGGATGTTATGTCTTTCCCTCCTAAATCATCACTTTTTCCTCTTGTACTAGATTATTCTTTCTTTACATACCATGTTATACTTTCTCCCATTTAATTTTTCTTCATCCTTTCTTAAGCTCAGCCATATCCTTTGACTCAGGATAAAGCTTTTAGTGTCTTAATGAAAATAAAAGCTTTTGGTGTACTATGTCTGTCTGTCTGTCTATCTACCTGCCATCTATTGTGTGATATATATTTATATATAATCTTATCTCTATGTCTGTATCAACTTTATTTTGGTGTTTGTAATTTATATATTTTCAACTGTTTTTCTTTTTTTGCAAATGGCATACTTGCAACTGGTTTTGCTTTAGAGTGAGTTTGACAGTCTGACTTTAATATGGAATATTCAGTCATGTTATCTAGATGGGTTTGCATCTCTTGTTTGGGCTTGTAGTTTGCTCTGCTTGATCATATGGTTGGTTTTCATTCATCTCATCATCCATGTTGGTCGTTACTATCATTTCTTTTTTTCTTATTTGACTGGTAAAATACCCATACTTCACTCACCTCCAAACACTTTAACTACTATTTACATACCTCCTGATTATAAATTATAGTTGTTAGGTTTGTCATTTCCTTCTTTAAAAACTGAAAAGGCATTTTTGCTGCATTATTCAAATATTATTCATTAAGATCCATGCACTTTCTTAACTTTCTGTGTCCTTCCTGTGTCTCTGATCTTTTATTTGGGATTACCTTGTTTCTTCTTGAAGAACACTTTTATATAATTTCTTTGAGTGATTTGTCTCCTGGTAGCAAATTCTCTCAGTTTTTGCCTTTATTTGCTCCCATTTTTAAAAGATATTTTCACTGAGAATATAATTCTAGATTGGCAATTGTTTTCTCTTAATATTTGAAGATCTATCATTGTCTTTGGCCTCAGTTGCTGCTGTTGTAAGAACAATGGACAGTCTTTAAAGGTAATCTGTTTTCTTCCTCTGTCTGCCTTTAAATGTCTTTTATGTCTTGATTTTATGAAGTTCCACTGTAGTGTGTCTGAAAGAGGGTTTCTTTTCAGTATCGCAGTTGGGTTTACTGGGCCTCTTGAATCTGTAGTTCGCAACTTTCATTTGTTCTCGATATTTCTCAGTTTAATTACTGTCTCAGCCTTAGTCTTGCTTCTCTTACTGGGACTGTGAATGTCTTCTGGACTATGTTCTCTCTGTATCTTCATATCTCTTTGGTATCTTCTCTAGTATTGTCTATTTTTGAAATATTTTGGTAATTCAAAAAAAAGATTTATTTATGCATACAGAACTGGGGTACAGGCCAGAGGTACAGGGGCAGAGAGGGGATCCACCAGAGACAGAGTGAAGAGCAGAACAAGCAGATCCACAAAGTACACTGCTGAGGGGAACAGCAGGCAAGATAGAAGAGGTCTGTTGCACCATGTGGATCACCTCTGGGCCAGGAATCGAACTCACCTGAAGTGGCTGTAGCTAGCTTGAAGTGCTGCATCCCAACCTGTTGCGCCACCAGGGAGGACCTATTTTGGTAATTTCTTTGGGCCTTTTTGCTAGTTTTCTTCACAGTGTCTCATTTGTTGTTAAACCCATTCACTCATCTTTCCCCCTTCATTTTGGAGATTCTCTTTGGCTACTTTTCAAATCTTTGATGTCACTGCCAGATTCTTGCTCCATGCAAATATTGTTTGACTTGTGCTTCATATCTTTAAATCAAGTAAGTGTGACTGTTTTACAATCCCATAATGCTAGTCTTAGTTTATCTATTTCTGCTGATTTGTTTCTGCTTATGGTAAGTTATTTTTCTAGGATGCTTGGCTATTTTTTTTTAAAGCTTTATTTATGTATTCATATAGAACTGGGGTACAGGCCAGAGATGCGGAGGGTGAGAGGATTCATCAGAGACAGAACGGGGAGCAGAACAGGCAGATCAACGAAGTACACTGCTGAGGGGAGCAGCAGG
>NW_004567109.1:22418188-22418655 GCF_000260355.1 Condylura cristata | reverse complement strand
CTGTCATGTGCAGTCCCTGCCAGCCCTGGTCTGGGGCAGCGTTTGAACCTTTACGTAGGGTAGCCAGCATCAGGGAGTTTTTTTCCCCCTTCTGTCTTTCTAATTAAAAACAAAGCCAAATGATATTCTAGGATTCACTCAGAGCAGGTGGCTGGGTGTCCTTGTGAGCCTTCCTGGCATTGGTGTCCTGCACTGTCGTAACTGTGCCCCCACAGTGCAGGACTTGGGACTTGGTTTTCCCCACCCAGCTATGCATTTGCTTGCTGCTACTGTTTTTGACTAAGGCATCGAATCTTTGTAGATTATTCTCTCATCCTTATTTTCTTTCCTTCTCATTCACATTTCAGGATGAAATAATTAATATCTATTCCCTCTATCTCTTTCTCTCTCTCTACCTTCCTACCTACCATTTATCTTTCCTTTCCATCCATCCACTCACCCACCTATCCATCCATCCATCCATCCAT
>NW_004567109.1:22412594-22417943 GCF_000260355.1 Condylura cristata | reverse complement strand
CTTCCTTAAAGAAAGGGATAAAGTGTGCACCACATTCGAACTATCTAGTATATTCCCTATGTTATAATGTTTGTTCTTATCAGTTAAATTTGATGGGCACAGTTGATATCTAGGACTTATGGCTTTTCATGGTTATGGTTGAATAATTTATAAGGAAATTTAGATTGTGTCTTAAATGTATAATAACAGTGAAAACTGTTGTTAATGACAACATTTTCTTCCTTCAGGGAATCACTCCTGCTACTCTTTTTTATTGTTGCCGACATTCATTTGGTTAATACAACGTTCATTGGGCATCTTCTTCGTATCAAGACAGAATCCTGAGAATACCAAATTGTCCCTACCTGTCCTCCATTTATTAAGGCCTATTTGTATTTTAACTCTTCCTTTGTAAATTGGCAGATTTTTTTTTAAAAAAAATAGTTATTTATTTATGCATACAGAACTGGGGGATAGGCCAGAGGTGCAGAGGTGGTGAGAGGATTCACCAGAGACAGAGTGGGGAGCAGAATAGGCAGATCTACGAAGTACACTGCTGAGGGGAGCAGCGGGTGAGACAGGAGAGGTCTGCTGCGTCATGTGGATCACTTCCGGTGCTGGGGATCAAACTGAAGCAGCTGTGGCTAGCTTGCAGTGTTGTGCTTTAACCCATTGTGGCACCAGGGAGGGCCCTCTAAATTGGCAGGTTTAATGCTACACCTTCAATTCTATCACCTGTTCTGTCAGCAAGTAATTAATGAAAATGTTACATAGCATTGGGCAAGAACTGACCCTTGTGGGACTACATTTGTTAGATTCCTCCAAGCAGACATTCACACTGACCTGTTAATCAATTTTCCATTCACTGGACACATAAATTATAGTTTCCCAGATCATGGAGGGTAGGTTGTATGGGATAAAAGCTACAGCTTTAAATAAATTCTTTCCTTGAAGGACAAGAATAAGACCCATTCTACAAATTGTGTTGATTTTTACCCTTCCCGTAGTTGTTTATTAACACGAGGTAGTACTGGCCTCATGTTTTCCAAAGACTTTGAGCAGAACAACTAGGAGAGGAACTTACTATTACTATTGTTATCTTTGCATTCCTTTTTGAATTTCCATTCCTGGAACTTTAATAATCATCGTCACTCAAGAAGATTCTGACCTTTCCAGCCCCATTGACATGAATGGCAGCTCTGGCTCCAGTTTCAAAGCTGTGTTTGCTGTTAATTAAAAACAAGCAAACAAGAATTTATAAAATGTCACCATAAAGAAATCCATTATAAAACTATGTACTTTGAAGGGTGTACAGGGGTGTTTTCAAGTGGGGTAAAATATACTCTCATTTCCTCATCCTCTTATTCCCTCAGTTCTTGTTCATGAAGTAAGCATTTCTTTGCTGTTAATGACTCATGTCAGGAATACTACCTTTTAGATTGAACTTTTTGCAGCTGTTCCTCTGGGGCCACCTTCAGCCCCTCTGGGGTCATCTTCAGCCCCTCAAACTTCAGCAACCTTCCATCTTCATGCCTTCAGGAAACTCTGCCCCAGCAGCAGATCCTAATACATTTTTTTTATAGATTTATTTATTTGTGCATACAGAGCTGGGGTATAGGCCATAGATGCAGGGGCAGTGAGGGAATTCACCAGAGACAGAGTGGGGAGCAGAACAGGCAGATGGATGAAGCACACTGCTGAGGGGAGCAGTGGGCGGGTCAAGAGAGGTCTGCCACGCCATGTGGGTCACCCCTGGGGCAGGCGGGGATCGAACTCATGCAGAAGTGGCTTTAGCTTCTTAGTGCTGTGATTTAACCTACTGAGCCATCAGGGAGGGCCCTGATCCTAATACATTTTAAGAGGATTCCTTTACTCCTTTCTCTATGGCTTTGTCGTTTTTGTTTATTGCTGTATTTTTGGTAATCAGAAGAGTTCCTGGCATGGAGTAGGCATTCAATAAGTATTTGTTGAATGAGTGCATGGAGGTCAAGTATTACCATTTGTGTTCATTGATTAGGACTACCATAACAAAGCACTGTGTTCAGAACCTCACATCTTCCCGGTTTTCCTTGGGCCCAGCACCCCAGTGAAGAGCACTTCCCTGAGTGGGGCAGGGAAGCAGGATTGCTGGGCAGATGGGGGGCAAACACCAGGGGGTCTTGCTCTTTCACCTTTGGGTGGTAGAAGTAGGGAATCCATGACTTAGCTTTGAGTCTTTGCACGTTGCTGGTTCTCGACAAAGCATCCTACCCGAGGCCTCTCTTTTGTATACGAATGTTGTGATAAATGAGCTTGACATCACCAGTGCGATGCCTCAGCCAGGGACATTGATTGGTTTTCGAGCTGCTCCCCTCCCAGCCTCCTCTGGCTAGTAGTCGCATCTTCTGAGGATAAGAGAGGCAGGAAGGAAGGCAGGTGGGAGGTATAGAATTTTGGGGCCCCTTCCATCTCCTGGGGTGGCTGTGTCCCCTCATTTGGTAGTGACAGTAGTGATACAGGCAGCTTATATGGGCAAGAACTGCCAGGGCGCTCTGGATTGTGGAGCCAGAGAGGACCCCCGTGGAAGGGAGTCGTCCCCATCTGCTCCTGTCATGTGCAGTCCCTGCCAGCCCTGGTCTGGAGTTCCCTGTCTGATTTATGTGTTTGCCCCATTTCTTCCTTCTCTCCCACTTTCCTGCCCCCTCCCTGGTTACCCCATGCCACACATCCAATTCCTCCTTCCCTCCCTCAGCTCAGCTACTGTTTTCTCCTGTGAGAACTAGAAGGGCACTTAAGTGGGAAACAGATTTGTTGAGCATTGTGGTCTGTTTGTTTGCTAGGGCAGCTGTAACAGTGCCACAGTGGGGTGGCTTAGCATAGGACAACAACAAGTTATTGTCCTTGCCAGAGGTCTGGAATCAAGGTCCTGGCAGGCTGCGCTCCCTCTGATACTCCAGCAGAGGGTCTGTTCAGGATCTTGTAGCTTCTGACAGTTGCTGGGCTGGTGGGAACACAACTCGAATCCTCCTGTGGCAGCCTCCCCGTGTGCCTGTCTGTGTTCGAATCTCCCCTTTATTAAGGACTCAGTTATCATCTCTTCTTAATTTAACAAAAAGCATCTTCTATGATTCTATGTTGATACACTTGTTTTGAATTACTATGAGAAACAACCAGATATAATCTGAATTGGGGCTTCTAAGAATATGCTTGTAAATAAATACTGTCCCATACATACTTGTAACAGTCTTCCTTTTAAGATTGCAAGAGATGGAAAGTATTTAAAGTAGAAAGCAAAGAGGGGGCAGGAACATTCTATGAATTCTTGGAGGCAGAGTTTGGATAGGCCAGATTAGTGAACCTTTAGCTGCTGGTTTCGGGGTGGCAATCTGAAACAAGTGAGCCCGGACAGGCAGGCCAACAACTGGGAGCTATTGTTGGGCTTCTGGCATTGAATTCCTAAGCCAATCGCTTATTCTCCCTGTGCCTTGGGTCACTCCCTCCTAAGGGGGAGGAGAGCAGTGCCTCTGAGAGAGTGACAGGGATGAACACATGATGCAGGGATGAACACATGATGAACCGTGTCCAGGAGGTCCTCAGATGAAAGGTGCTGCAAGTGTAGGGTAAGCACTCCATGAGTTCTGGGTCCATATGAAAGGTGAGCTGTGTCTCTTCCATTTTTCTGCATGGCTCATAGCTGCGATTATGGCATAGAGGCTTGCAGAGGTGTATATGCTTAAGGTGGAGGTGAACATGGCTGATTCAGAAGACAGATCAAAGAGGAATCAGCCAGGAAGATGAATTCACTGGTCTTGACATCAGTTTCCGAGTGTGGTACATGCTGTTCAGATTCTGGCGTGAGCACAGCTTGCTGTCCCGTGCGTGCCAACTGGGTGCCTCTCTACTCCTGAGCTGCACCACTGACCACTTCGTGAGCCCACACAAGGACCAGTGTCGGCCTGTCAGCCCACACAGGTGCATTACTCACAGCTTCCTCTCAGCAGGTGTCTGCTGGCCCGTGTAATTGCTCCTTAGGGAGCCTCAGCCTTTAGTGAGGCCTTTAGTCTTGACTCACGCAGTCTGCAGGAGTTGTCCTTTGAGGGTAGGCCTAGAGTTATGCTTTCTTTCCTAGCAGTAGGCAGAGGCAGGATTCACTTACGCTGGGCTCAAAGAGATGCATCATAACCAAGATGAACTGCAGCGACTCTAAAATCTTGCAAATCAATTTTTCTTTTAAAGAAATAGAGTGATTAAGACAGATCTGCCAAATGTATGGTGAGGGCACTACAAGAATATAGAGGCCAAGCCACCAGATTGACTGACTCATTAATAGCCACCATATTCAGTAATGGCCACCCACTGTGTTCCCCTCAGGGCAGATCTAGAGGTCCCATAGCAGACAGTCTTGGGTTGGGAAGTGATTTGGACAGAATTCAGTTGTTTTTATCTATCTGTTTCAGGTCAGATTCCCTGGGAAGTCAATAGGCAGGAGGATAATTGAGGAATGTAGGGGTACTCTCCGGATCCACATTGGTGGTGGTGGTGGGGTGTGGGTGCAGGATTGGGCTAGGGAGGATTGAGCCAGGGAGAGGCCTCCCACGATTGATCTGTGATGTAGTCCAAGTGAAGGTCTCAGCTGACCCCGTGGGAGGCTTGGGTGCTGGGTTGGACCCTTAGCAATGTCCCACACCAAGGCAAGGGGACCAGGCCAGAAGTCACTAGACACGCAAAGCTTAGAGCCCACACCAAGTGGCCTAAGTGGGGTGGGGACAGGAGATGCTCTTTAGGACAGTCCTGACAAGAGGCCTAGAGAGTTAGAACGATCTCTTATTTGGTTCCCCTCCACTCCTCCTATAAGTGAAACCATCCAATATTTTTCTTTTTCTTTCTAGCTTATTCTGCTGAGCATAATCCCTTCCAGCTCCACCCTTGTCACTGCAAATGGCATGAATATTTTTGATTGCTGAGTAGTATTCCATTATGCATATACCACATCTTCTGAATCCAGTCATCTGTTTTGGGGGTATTTGGGTTGTTTCCATAGCTTGCCTTTTGTAAATAGCACTGTAGTAAACATAGGGGTGCAGGTATACTTTTGAATTAATTTTTTGTGTCCTTTGGGTAGACGCTAGTGGTGGGATTACTGGATCATATGGAAGATCTATTTTTAGTAGCTTGAGGAACCTCCACACAGCCTTCCATAGTGGTTAGACCAGTTTGCATTCCCACCTGAACAAGAACTTTTTTTTTAAAAGATTTATTTATGCATAACAGAACTGGGGTACCGGCCAGAGGAGGAGGGGCATGAGAGGATTCACAGAGACAGAGTGGGGAGCAGAACAGGCAGATTGACAAAGTACACTGCTGAGGGGAGCAGCGGGCGGGTCAGGAGAG
>NW_004567109.1:22406650-22412494 GCF_000260355.1 Condylura cristata | reverse complement strand
TCTGCTGTGCCATGTGGATCATCCCCAGGATGGGGATCAAACTCATGCAGAAGTGGCTGTTAGCTTCTTAGTGCTGTGCTTTAACCTGCTGAGCCACCAGGGAGGACCCTGAACAAGAACTTTTTAAGTGAGGGAGATACAGGAAAGTTTTTTGAGCAAAGCAGAGGCAAGAAAAAGCAATGCAGTGTGGTCTAGAAAGATCATGGCATTTTCTTGCAAAGAAGTAGGAGTCCTTGGTAGGGGACAAACATATTAGTTATCAATTGCTGAATAAGAAATTAACCCCCCCCCCAAGTTGAGGGCCTTCCACCAACACACAATTATTATTTCGTGGGGTCTGTGGGTCAGGAATCCAGGCAAGGCATAGCAGGGTCTTCATTATCAGCTGCAGAGTCTCACCAGATGCAAACAAGGACGTAGCCCTGCCTCCGCCACAGGGCTGCAGTTAAGCTGTCTGCAGTCTTCTCAAGGCTCAGAGGGGCAGAACCTGCTTCCAAGACCGCTCTGTGGTTGCTGCTGCTCAAGGACTTTGAGAAGATTCACTTCCTCCTGGGCTACTGGACTAAGGGACCCAGTTCCTGTCATGTGGGCCTCCGTAATATGGCAGCTGGTTCATGAAGGGCAGAGAGAAGGAGGGAGAGAGATAGGAGAAAGGAGAGTCTGCTAGCTGAATAGATTTTATGGTCTTTGTAATGTAATGATGGAAGTGCTATCCCATTACTATATTTTATTTATTTATGCATACAAGAACTGGGGTGTAGGCTAGAGGTGCGGGGGTGAGAGGATTCACCAGAGGATTCTGCAGAACATGCAGATCTACTGAGAGACACTGCTGAGGGGGCAGTAGGCGAACAGGAGAGGTCTGCTGCACCATGTGGGCCACCTCCCTGGCCAGGGATCAAACTTGTGCCATAGTGGCTGGTGATAATTTGACAATGCTGAGACTTTAACACCTGCACCACCAAGGAGGGTCTATCCCGTTACAATTGTCCTGTTCAATTCACTGGAAGCAGGCCATTAGGTTGGGTACACCATGAGAAGTACAATGGCTGGGAGTAAGAGAGGGCACCTTGCAAGTCTGTATAAAACAGCACTGTGCCATGCAGAATGCCACCTTGAATGCCAGTGGAAGGAATCTGCTTGGTCTAGGTAGTGGAGTGCCAGTGAAGGTTTGGTGCAGAGGAGTGATATGATCAGGGTTTCTCTGAAGATTATTTCAGTAGCTTACACAACGCTATGTAGAATCAATTGCAAGCAGCGTATGTGCTTGGAATTGAGAAAACCAGTTAGGAGGCTCGCGTTCAAACCCAGGTAAGGAAGGCCTGAGGTAGGGTGCTAGAGATGAGGGCACTGTGAGAAATCCTTTTGTGATATTTTACAAATCACAATCTATTTTTAACCTACATCTTATATATATTACAAATACACGTGCCCCAAGAGATAAACAAGCCAGCCCTTGTTTATCCTCATTTCATAGGGATGCCTTGCCATCCCATATTGAAAAGATGGCCAAAACGAAGAGGAAGATTTGGTAGCACGTGGAGTCTGACAACCTATGGGACAGGGTGAGAGGTAGGGAAGGAGAAGAAAATGATGGACTTTCAAAGTTTCAGATTTTCCAAATAGGATGAATAGGAAGAAAGTGGTTCACAAGATCAAAAAGCGGGAGGAAACTGATATGGGTTAAGATGAAGGATAACAAAGCCTTGGGTTCCAGACACTGAGGAAACAACCAGATAGACCAATCAGCATGACTTAGAAATGCCAGTCTGTTGCCCAGAGGCAAGAGGACAACAGGAAATGCCAGACAAAGCCACAGGAAGGAATAAAATTCCTAGAGAAGGAAGAAAAGGCAAAATCCTAAGCCCTCCTCCTTCTAGAAATTAAGGAAGGATGCAGAGAAGGCAGGCCAGGATGCTAAGAGGCTAAAGTGGGAAAGTCAGGCAGAATCTCGAGACCCCAGTTTCAGGAAACGTTGGAAAAGAACAATCCAGGAGGAAAATAAAAAAGAGATGTCAGCCTAAGGTGGTACATTCATGACCGAGGATTAACCTGTATGGACACATCACAATCACCCCAAGTCCACAGTTTACTTTGGAGTTCACTCTTGGTAGCATATAGTCTGTGGTTTGCACAGACATGTCATGACCTGTTCCATCATAATGTCATACACATAGTGTCATGCCCTAAAAATCCTCTGTGCTTTGCCTGTGCGTCTCCCCTGCTGCCCCCTGGCAACCACAGATCATTTTGTTGTTGCCATAGTTTTGCATAAAATTGGAATCATGCAATCTGTAGCCTGTTCACATTCACTTCTTTCACTTGGTAATAGGCATTTAGGGCTCCTCTGTGTCTTTTCATGACTTGATAGCCCATTTCTTTTTAATGCTGAAAAGCATGCTATTGTCTGGTAGCCCATCCAAGGGATCTCAGTTATTTCTGAGTTTTGGCAATCACAAACAAGGCTGCTGTAGACATTATTTGCAGGTTTTTGTGTGGAACTAACTTTTGGAAGAATAAATCAGGTGTATACTTTTTCCTAGGCCGAGTCTCTATAAGTTTCCTAGGGCGGCTGTAACAACACAGTACATGTTGGGTGTCTTAGAACAAACAGAAATTCATTGTCTCAGTTCTGGACGCTGCAAGTCCACAGACTCGGTGTTAAGAGGACTGTGCTCCCACTGAACTAGCAGAGGTACCATCCTTCCCTGCCTCTTTCAGCTGCCGGCGCAACGTGTTCCCTTGGCTTGCATAGGTTAACTCGCAGCGTCTCACCTCCTCCCCCGTGCACATCTGTGTGTGTGTCCAAATCCATGTTGGATGAGGGCCTGCCCCTGAGTATCTCATCTTCCCTTGACTACATCTGCAAAGACCCTTTCCAAAAACAGGTTTCGTTGGGAGGTACTGGATGTTAGGGCTTCAACATTTCTGTTTTTGAGGGACACCACTCAATCCATAAGATCATTTCTCTCATTTGCATTTTAATGTTCTTTCTTGGGTCTGAATAAATTGATGGAATTTTGCTTTTCAGAAATAGTCATATTATGTCGGAATCTGATCTTCCCATGGGCATGCTACAGCTGTGAAGTTGAATTTATCAGGAAAATAAGTTTGAGAACTACTGCAGCAATAGAACCTTGTCAATTGGCTACCCCTTTAAATCTTAAAAACTTTTTGCTTCTCTTTAAACCTTAGAACTTAGTCCTGTAAGACTAGATCACACTAATTGCACTGACTGTCAACTAGGGTGATTTGGCCCCCCTCCCTAGGAGAATTTTGGCAATGTTTGGAGCCACTTTTGATTGTGATAACTGGGATAGTGTGGAGTGTAGGGATGGTGCTCCTGGCTCCTAGTTGCTAGATGCCAGAAATGCTGCTAAATAAATATTTCATAGTGCACAGGAGAGACCCCCACAATGAAGAATTGTCTGTCTAACCCCAAATATCAACCATGCTGTTTTGAGAAGCCCTGAAATAACAGGTCAATAAGCCTCCATCTCTAGGGGGCAGGAATACAATGCCTGGTTTGTTGGGCCAGACCCTTCTCTTAGAAAATTTGAAAGCCTCTTTCTGAAAGTCTTCAGTATTCTCCATACCTTTGCTACTCTGGTTACAGTGGTGAAGCAAGTTTGAATGCAGACTTAAGGCAGCATCCCCAAGCCATCTGAAGATGAGTAAGAGTCCCAGAGTTCCATCTGGCCCAACTCTATAGACCAGAGAAAGGTGCATAATAACTTTCATCTAGGCGGCATCTAGAGATGCCTCAGGGGGTACCTAATAAGTACAGTTTTCAAAATACAAGTGTTTTTCCAGTGACTTTAATATCAAAATAGGAATTGTATAACTTGGTACGAAATCTCTTTTCACCAGTCAACTTTTATCCCATTTTTAAAAGGCACTAGATGGTAATGAATCTTCGTCTGCTATGCATTGCTCTCAAACCTACTCTTGGATCACTGGATCCAGGAATGCCAAGTCCTTTTCCAAGAATGATCCTGGCTGAACCTTGGGCTTGAGGTTTTTAGTAGGCTCTGGAAACTGGCTGCTGGCCTCTGCTATACATGGCCCCTCACTTTGGTCCTAAATATTTGTGATCGCTGTCTATTTTCCTTTCTTTTTGTAATTAAGTTTATTTTTCATAGTCTTGGCCTAAAGAATCTTTTCATGCTGTTTTACTTATAATCCTAACACACTGCTTGAATGGATTACTTCCTATCACGTTTTGATGAGATTCCTGATCTCATATGTCAAGGGACTTGTAAATTAATTCTTGGTGTCGGAAGCCTCTCAGTCTAGTTCTGGTGACTGGGAAGACTCTGCCCACTGTCTGCCCTTTTTGAGGCTCACAGGGCACTTGACCACATTTATTCTGTGGAGGCTGACTAACAAAAGCCTATGCAGTCATTTGTCGTATGTCTTTATGGTCTCAGAAAAGGGACTACTATCACTAATTAGCCCTAATTGGATGGAAAGGAGAGGAATATTGAAGTTGAAATATTGAAAGATGCTATAGGAAAATGCTGTTTTCATTATTTTTATTGATGATAACAGTAAAGCTCTTTAATTACACATTATGAGGTATCCTTGGGAACAGGGAATACTTTTATTTCTTCTTGGATCAGCTGTTGCCATAATGCTACTAAAGGACTAAGATAAAAAATCACAAGATCTCTGTAGCATAGAAATATAAGCATTTATTTCCCGTGGATTTGCAAGTGTGTTTGGCATAGCTGAATTGGGCTGGTGCTAGGATGCAGGTTTTATTCAGGACTGATGCATATGTATCTCAATTTTCTTGTATCCGTGGTTTGCTTGTAGCTGTGACATGCTCTTCTCATGGTGATGGCAAACGTACGAGGTACTTATCCAAGTGGCCAAACTAAGCTTAGCTTCAGTGGGGTGTCCTGGTTATTATTGCTCTGAAAAAATTTCCTCCAAGATCCAGTGGCTTAAAACAGGAGCAGTCATTTGCTATCTCTCATAGTTTCTGAGGGTCAGGGACTCAGAAAGGACTCTACTTGGTAGTTCCAGCTCAGGGTCTCTTGGGAACTGGCAGAGCAGGGGCCGGACCTGGGGCTTCTCCCTGAGGACTTTCTGTGGGCCCCTGTGGGCTTTTGCTCAGCTTGGTGGCTGCAGGGTGGTCGGACTTCTTACCGGCTGGCGTAGAGCTCCAGCGCAGTTGTTCTGGAGAACCACATGGAAGCTGCCCTGTGTTTAATGACCAGCCTTGGTAGTCACTACCACCATTCCTGCCACTCTCTTTGGGTTGAAACAGTCCTAAGAGGCTGCCCACTTCCAAGGGGGAAGAGATACAGAGCTCTTGATGGGAGGGGTGTTAAAATTATATTGTAAGAAGCTCATTTTTGGAAAATACAATCTGTTGAAGCATGGCAGATAATATTCTTTTCCAACAGTGGGAAGGAGGAGAGAGGATACTTGGTAAATGCAAACTCAGTCACATACCTTTAGCACTTTGTAGGGGTCTGTAAACACAGTAGATGCATAAAAAAATGTGCACTGGGCTCTTCTATTAGGTTGAGTACTTAGAAGCATGGTGTAGGTGGGGATTGTGTGCAAGATGTTTTTCCAGGAGCTGCTCTTTAGAACCCCCTCTCCCTGCCCCCCAGTAGAATGGGAGAAGCAATTTGGAAAGGGGAAACCAGACAAAAGTGTGGTTTTAGGAGATAGTCGGGCTCCAGCTTATGTTATGGACTGAATGTGCCCTCTCAAAATTCTTCTGTTGAAACCTTAACCTGTAATGTGGATGTATCAGAGATACATCCTCTGGGACATAATTCAGTCATTAGGTGGAGCGCTCATAAATGGGGTTGTCCCATTGTGGAA
>NW_004567109.1:22357497-22406550 GCF_000260355.1 Condylura cristata | reverse complement strand
ACAGAGAGGGGGGCAGAATTAACCTGTAATGTGGATGTATCAGAGATGGGCCTCTGGGACATAATTCAGTCATTAGGTGGAGCGCTCATAAATGGGGTTGTCCCATTGTGGAAGACACCCAAGAGAGTTCTTTATACCTTTTCCACCATGTGAGGGTCTAACAAGAAGACAGCAGTCTGTAACTCAGAGAGCCCTCATCAGAGCATCAGAGGCTCACCCAGCCTGGCACCCTCATCTCAGATTTCCAGAACTGTTTGAAACCAATTTCTATTGCATATAATCTACCAAGTCCATGGTGCCTTGTTAAAGCAGTCGAAACAGACTAAGATAACCCACACCCCTAGGAATTCTAGATTGGGAGTATACACAAAGGTTTCCCAGCTTGGATGCAAGAGGATTGATTACTTCCCATCGTATCCTTTGGGGGTGGTGGGAGTGACAATTCTAAAAAAGGCAACTGCTGTCAGCTAAATGGAATCCTTCCAAGAGGGGTGCAGATATGAGTAATAATCAAGCAACACCTGCAGCCTGGTAAGTGGGGGTTTGCAGGGGGCACCAGTAGCACCTGGTATAGTCCACCCCTTGTGCCATTCAGATCCATTGGTTTCCACTTGAAAATTACTTCATCCTCTCATGACCTCTGTTGGATTCTTGTTGGTCAGCATTTTGGGGTTCATGGGACAAGCTACAGTCCCCCTTATTGCAGTTGTTCCTGAGCCCATAACTGATACTCATCATCTCCCTTGTGGGCTGTCCTCTCTAAAATCCTGTCTTGGCTGGCATTTTTGCTGACCATGGTGGCTTGTCTGGTGGAATAAGACTTAAACCAGGGGTTCTGAGTCCCTGGTTATCATGCCTTTGCCAGGTCGTGGTAGTTGTACTTTCCAAGTTACAGTTAAAAGTGGACATTCGGGGCCCTCCCTGGTGGTGCAGTGGGTTAAAGCACTGCACTAAGAAGCTTAAGCCACTACCTCATGAGTTTGATCCCCGCCTTGCCTGGGGGTTGCCCACATGGCACGGCAGACCTCTCCTGACCCACCCGCTGCTCCTCTCAGCAGTGTACTTCGTCAATCTGCCTGTTCTGCTCCCCACTCTGTCCCTGGTGAATCCTCTCACCGTCCGCATCTCTGGCCTGTACCACAGTTCTGTGTGAATAAATAAATAAATCTTTAAAAAAAAAAAGTGGACATTCAGTCCTCTCTGATGGTGCAGTGGTTTGGGATGCAGCACTGCAAGCTGGCCGCAACCGCTTCCCAGTGCAAGTTTGATTCCCCACCCTGGAGGTGACCCCCATGGTGCAGCAGATCTCTCCTGACCTGCCTGCTGCTCCCCTCAGCAGTGTACTTCATCAGTCTGCCTGTTCTGCTCCCCACTCTGTCTCTGGTGAATCCTCTTACCGCCCCTGCAGTTCTGGCCTATAACCCAGTTCTGTATGTCTAAATAAAGAAATAAATTTTTAAAAAAAGTGGGCATTCATATACCAAGGCACACTCCAGCCAATTACCTGTCACATCAGTCACTCGTCACCCACACCCCTCTCTCACCCGTTAGATAACAGCATCCCCACTTCCTCATGATGATGGTCAAACCCCCTTCCCAGTAAGACAACTCCATTTTGTGTCTGTTTTTTTTTCCCCTTCATTATTTACCTCTTATTGGAATGAACACCTTAACCTGGCAGACAGCAGCTACAGCTTTAATTTTAGCAAAAACTCCGTCCCACATGGAAACATCTCTAGAACCGTAAACACTAATACTAATACTAAAGTGTTAGGTGTGAGAGACACTATTTCCCAAGAGACACTGGGAATAAAAGTGAGTGGGGTCATTCTTATTCTCTATCCCACCCCTAGGCTCCCAGACCTATGTATTCCATTTATTCAGAAACAGCCACATATTATGGCTCTTGATTTCAGATAGCTGCTACCTTTCCAGAGACAGTGTTCCACCTGTGCAGGGATTTATGCTCAGCTGTGCTTTCAAGAGATGGCTCTAATGTTCTTTCTTTCTTTTTTAAAGATCTCTTTATCTATCTATACAGAACTGGGGTATAGGCCAGAGGTGCAGGAGTGGTGAGAGGATTTACCAGAGACAAAGTGGGGAGCAGGACAGGGAGATAGATGAGGAGTGAGACAGGAGAGGTCTGCTGTGCTATGTGGATCACTTCCGGGGCCGGGGATTGAACTCACACTGAAGCAGCTGCAGCCAGCTTGCAATGCTGTGTCCTAACCTGCTGCGCCACCAGGGAGGGCTGGCTCCAATATTCTATCCAGCCTGTAGCTTCTAAGTGGTGTGCAGTGGGAGGGCCTGTGGGTCACATAGTCATAGGTGCACCTTGCTGCAGAGTGGAATTTTTGGTCTGAAGTGAATTTATGCAGGATCAGTTTCAGCATAGCAGCCAATTCTCTGAGTTCAGTGATGCTGCGGGTGACTGAGACCTATAGCAGGAAAGATAAATCCATACTTGGAATCTTTGTCCATCCTGATCAGGCGAACCATTGCCCTTTACAGGGTGGAAGGAAGTAAACTCGTGCTGATGTGCGACCATCCAGACCAGGCCAAGTTGCCTCATTGTCAATTCTTGCATATGAAAAGAGAAAGCTCCAATAAGCCTTCGGTGGATTTTACAGGCCTTTAATGCTGAATCAGGGAATAAGCCAGTGGGCAGGGAAAAGGCAACTGAGCCCACTGGTCACTCCCCACCAGAGCAGAGGAGCCCCTTTTATCCCTCGCACCTTGGCCAGGTGTCCACATTCACATGTGTGCGTGCTGTGCTCTCTGGGCCCTTGTGTCTGGGGTCGTTGGTACACATGCTCTGTGTGTATGCCACTCCACCCCGGGCCTCCACGACCTAGGAGGAATGCAGAATGCAAGGCCACAAGTGCTGGCCATAGGGTGGGAAAAAGCCTGAGTTAGCTCCATTTTCTCTAACAGTCACCAACTAGCTGGTTGGTGTCCACTGTTGACCTTTGAGGCTGGCAGGTTGAACATCTGCACAGCAGTAGCTAGTAGAACCTTGGAGACAGGAATTCCACCCCCCCTTTTAAAAAAGATTTATTTATGCATACAGAACTAGGGTACAGGCTAGAGGTGCAGGGGTGGTGAGAGGATTCCTCAGAGACAGAGTGGGGTGCAGAACAAGCTGAGGGGAGCAATGGGCGGGTCAGGAGAGGTCTGCTGTGCCATGTGCGTCACCTCTGGGGCGGGGATTGAACTCGTGCTGCAGTGGCTTTAGCTTCTTAGTGCTGTGCTTTTAACCCATTGTTCTACCAGGGAGGGACCCCTTTTTCTTTTAGACATTTCATTATTTAATTTTGCATAGAAGAGCTGGGGTGTAGGCCAGAGCTATGGGAGTGACAGGACTCACCAGAAACAGAGAGGGGGGCAGAACAGGTGGATTGACTAAAATATACTGCTGAGGGGGGCAGCAGGCAAGACAGGAGAGGTCTGTTGCACCATGTGGGTCACCTCCCTGGTTGGGAATTGAACTTAGGCTGTCTCAGTGGTAGCCTTGAGACTTAACCCCTAGGCCACCAGGGAGGCCTGAACACTAGCAGCCTTTATGCCACCCATTCTACACATGAGAACTGTAAGTTCAGGGGGTTCAGTGATTTGCCAGGGTCCCAGAGATACCTGTGGGCTGTCCAGCAGTCGCTGTGTGCTGTTTCTGCTGCCTCGTGTAGCAGCTCTCTGCTTTCAGACCTATTTTCAGGGTATCTATGAATAAAAGAAAAAACCCACCCGTGGTCGGTTGCATGTGGGTGAGTTGACTCGCCCTGAAATGCCATATGTAGATTGGTTTTAGCTTTTCAAAATAGACTGACTCAGGTAAACGTACAGTTCAAGGACCGGTGCGGGTGCGTGTCCTGCCTGACTCAGGCACTGATTCAGATGGTGAGCTGACTGTGGCCGGCAGGGTTTTTGAATCACATTGTAATGTTTTAGGGGTTCATTTATCCCTTTGCTCAGCATTGGTCTGGACTATGAAAAAACCTTCCAAATCATTCTCCTCCAAGCTCTGAACTTTCATTCTGTGCCCCACCTACATACTAGAGATCTTTGCGTTTTGAACTTTTCTGTCTTTCACTCTTGAACCCAGTCTGTCCTTGGAGAGTGGACTTCTCCAAAGTGTTTTTTTGGAGGATCTGGTTGGCTCAGAGATGTTAATTCAGTTTCTTAAGCTATTTATATGGAAGCCAGGACTTGTTCGCAAGTGGGTTGGCTTCAGAGTCTTCCCCCTTTTGCTGTGTCAAGCTAAGGGTGGTTCAGTGTGTTTCCTGCTGTTTATTGACATTTCCTTATGAGGAGCTAACACTAACTTATTTAGCAGTGTTAAGGAATTAATGCCTACTTGGAGATTGCATCAGAATTAAAATAGCAATTTGGATTCTAGTCCACTTTATTTGAACTGTTAAAAATTTATATGCCCAAAAATTATTTTGATGAAACTTTTATTTTCTTGGGACACAGGACCATTCTTTTAAATTTTATTTCTACTGGCTTACATATTAGTGGAGGTAGGTTTTCACAAAGTAGGGTAGAAATGTAAATAACTACATTTTTTATTGAGTAAAGATGAAAAACCACTGAATTCTATCATGCTGTATCGTTAATTTCCCTTCTAATGTGTGTGTTCATATGTAGGTATAGTTTTGCTTTAAAAAATAAACATACAGGATTGACTAAAAGAAAGTTTTAGGCTACACCTCTTACGAGGCTTTTTAGATCCCTCCAGTGATTCGCTCCTCCTCAGCCCTGAGCACTGAGAAAGGAGTTTGAGAATGTATGGAAATGACTGATCCCAAAGCAGGGTACCTTCCTCCTCTGTTCCTTCCTGGTTCATATTCTAGTTTTAATGATCTGTTTCCAGGGCTGTTTTAAAACTATCCAAGCTTATATTCAAACAAAAGTTAAAAGTGACTTTTTACTCCCAGGTGTTCCTTTGGGGAACACCTTTTCATTCCCATTAGTGAAAATGCTTCTGAGTTCACAGACCCTTCCTACCTGGCCAGAGCAGCTGTTTCTATCTTCTGGGCAGGAAGAGAGGCTAGCTCCTGGAAAACCAGCACACTTGTCAGCATAGTTAAAGAATTGGGCATTTGACGTGAATTTACATAGCTGGTTTATTGGCAGGGCTGACCTGGAGTGGCTGTAGTTACAGAAACTCCTGGAACAGACTCCTAGGCTGAATGGGCTCTCTGTTGCTGCCATTTAACAGAATCCTGACACTGTAAGTGTGATGGCTCTTGCTTACCATTAGCCTGAATGTCTCCTAAGAACTTGCCCCCACACTGTCCGTTTCCAATCCTGACCTTCTGCAAGTGGGCTGTCGCTGCAGGTGGCCTGTGGCTGCTGTGAGCGTGGGGATCCAACCTTGCTCTCTTGTGGGCAGTGTGCGTTCTCTTTCTCAGCCTTTCTCCCAGGCCGGCCTCGGCAGATGCGGAATAGGTCCAGGCTTGGGCTACCGAGAAAAAAATCCAGTGTGGGGCTGCCTTTGCTTTTCACTTTCTCAACTGTTATCATTTCCCACAGGAAATTTATCCAGACCTGGGAAGCCATTGACACAAGAGCCTTGCAGTGTTAGCACCAAAGGGGTAATGACTCCCTTGGTGAATTCAGTCTTTGCTGTTGGAGGTGACTCCTGGCTACCAGTCTAGGTCATTTGGAGAGGAAAGACAAAGTCCCAGGCAGCCTCTTTGTCCTTGTGACTGTGGAAAGGCTCCCAATTCTCCTTTAGTTTCCAAATTGCCACCAGAAATCATTTAAGTCCCAAAGGCCCTGTATAGCCCCCAACCCCCCGTCACTCCCATATGTGCCCCCCTCCCACAATGATTGTATTCCTCTGTCCATTTGCAGTTTTAATTATGCGTTTACTCAATGGGCTTCCCTTCTGGTTAACTTCTCTTGGTAACTCATTAAACCTCTGAGTCACACATTCATTATTAAAGAGGGAAAAAATTGAAAGAACAAAAAGGACTGTGCCCTGGGAGCAGCGTGGGGGTGGATTGCTGTGGTTTAAGTGAGGCTGAATCTCTGGGGCCTCCACTGGCTCCTGGCCCTGTCTGAGGTGTGGCCTGCATCGCTGGTCGCCATGCTTCATGCAGTGAGGTCATTTGTCCCGGTTGGTTTAATATGAGTTTTTGCTGTTGCAGGAGACGGGCTTACAGTTTTGGTGAAAGTGCTTCTCTCCTACTTAACTATGCCCTCTGAACTGAGGTGGTCTCAGAACAACAATGGAGCTACTAATTAAAAAGGAATTCCAATCTTAACTTGCATCTCTGAAAGAACATTAAAGAGAACCAATTCGTAACCCACAGAGACACTTCTTAATATTCTCTTGCCTTCCTGCCACAATTTTTCCCAAACCACTCTGACCTCCCTCCCCACCTCAGTCTACCAAGCGCAGGCTTTTCTCCCTCCCCACCTCCCCAAGGTCAGTATTTTGACTTCTTTGGGCTGCTTTCAGCCTTCTGTAGAATAGGGTTTATGGTAGCCTGTGGCTACCATGCCAATTAACATTGCTGTGAGAATAAAATATAAAATATATAAACACCTTCTACAAATATGGTATGTCCTATAAATATGCCCCTAAGACTATGGTGAGAATAAAATATAAAATATATAAACACCTTCTACAAATATGGTATGTCCTATAAATATGCCCCTAAGATTATGGTGATGGCACATGAGTGAATTTCAACTGAGATGAAAAACATGTACAAAATGAAGAATGATGTATATATATATATATATATATATATATATATATATATATATGCACACATATATAATTTAAAATTATTAAAAAATCAACATTATATATATAAAAAAAACACACCCCTAAAGATTAGCTTCTCCTTTAATTTTCAGTTCAGCATCCTTAGCCTTGATTTTCCACTCATGGAAACACTAGAGGAAAAAAAAAAACCTAGAAGCTGAGAGAAAAACTCCTGAATAATAGTAACAATGGCTGCCATTTACTGAGCTTGATGTACCCAGAGCTCTCCTGGATTCTTTGGAGCATTGTCTGTTTAATCCTTACACCACCGGAGGGGTAGTTGCTATTATTAATTCCAGCTCTCAAAGGAGGAAACCCAGACTTGGAAAGAGGAAGCAATTCGCTGTAGGCCACAGCTAGCTGGAATTCAAACTCAGGCCTAACTGAATTCCATGACCATGGTATAATGGTTTTCAAAATTCTGCATGAGGTGGTACCGCAGGCTCCCAGGAAGACTTGTGTTCTCTGTGGGTTTTGACTCAGAAGGACCATGACCTCCTGCTCAGAGACTCAGGACCTCTGATGATGCGTGAACTGCCCTTGAAAACAGCTGCAGGGGTGGAGTTGGCCCCACAGCCCGGGTGGAACCAGGGCCCATGCAGAGGTGAAGGCCCTGAGGCCTCCTTGGTATTCAGTCAGAGACAGAGAGAAATGTATTTTTCTGCAAAGGTTGGCATTTATTTCTTAATAATCAGTTAAAAATTTATGCAGCCTCCCTAATCAGCAAAACAAAGGCTTTCTGGACTTGTATGTGTGCTAGAAACTACTAATGAGTTCTTGGGGATTTAACACTGACTCTAGGATACAAGTGGAGCCAATATATCTGCAGTCAGTAAATACAGACTTTGCCAAAATACTTTGGCTCCCAGGGAACCTTTAAATACTGCACACAGCCTGTGACATACCTGTCCTAGAGAATCTGAGGGTGAGATGAAGATGTGCAAGGCTGCCAGGGTGCCACTGTCCCATCCTGGGTGGTCTGGATCTTCCTGGTAGCCCTGTGCTGTGCTTATAGACCCACCCCTGAGCAGTCCTCCATCTGAAGTCCCCTCTCAGGGTAGAGTCCCAGTTATGTAATTCAGCTGTGCCAGGGGCCAGGATGTCATGTTGAGCTTGGCACCTAGTTTAAGGGCCAAGAATTCCTGGGTTCCAACACGTCAGCAGCAGGAGTGTCTGCAGCACCCGGGGGCCTGTGCCAGAGGCCTGTTTCTGTGCATGCAGGACTCACTTCCAGTGTCGATTCACTGCTGTTCTTTTCTCCTTCTCTCCAATTTCTTTCTCCTTATTATTCTTTTTCTCCTTCATCTGCTTCATTCTTCTGTTTTCTCTTTTTCCTCATCTTCCTTTCTTTTTCACTCTGAAAGTGGATGTAGCAAGAAAATAGTCAAGGAAATTGGACTGGTCATTCATTCATTGCTCAGTTATAAAATATCCTTTAGGCTGGGAATTTTAAAAACACAGTGTCATGTGGACAGTAACCGAGGCTGTGCTTCAGAAGAACCAAATGCCGGCTGTGGCTCTGCCACCAACTTACTGCAGATTCCACACCCCGAAGCCCACCATCCACTTGTCCTTCTTCCAGTACTTAATTACCTCTGTGTTTAAGGCCTCCAGTGTGTCTGTCTGTAGTCTCCAAGTGGCAAGACAAAAGCAAAGTCATGTATTTGTAATATGGAGTTTCCAGTGCAATGAGGAGCAGAAACGAGGGGATTATAACTTGTAGATTCCATCCTAATGCTATTTCCTTTTCCTCCCATGATGTTCCGATATGATTTGAAGCTCACTGGCTAACAAATATCCTTATGTAAATGGCCACCTCTATTACATGCTTAAACAGAGACTATATTATCTTGTTAAGAAAGCACCTCTTTTATTTATATGAACCAAATAAGATCATTTGCTATAACAAAAACTCCAAGAATTTAAAATACAGAGTTTTATTTTTTTAATTGACACACTTTATTTTTAGAGCAGATTTAGGTTTATGGAAAGCTGGTTAGGAAATACAGAGAGTGACCACTTACCCTTTCCCCTTGCTGCCAGTCCCCCTGTTATTTACAGTTTGTATTAGTATGTTATACATGCTAAGTTTTACCTTGGGAAAATAAATTCTTCCTAGGTGGTTTCTCAACTTCAATAGTAACTTGCAATACAGTGATTTTTCCTGTGGGCATAGAGGGGAAAGATAGTTAGTGTTCTACTCAGAATCATAAAAGAAAACATTATGGATCTGTGCCAATCCATGGCTTTGATTAAGAACAGTCATCAAAATCTTAGGAACACCTTTTAAATTAATCAGCTGTGTGTAATTCCTGATTATGAAAATCTCAGGGGACATAGTAGTCTCAGAGTAGAATGAGTCTATTGAAAATGCTCCCAGAGACTTTTCAGTAAAAAGTCAACTCTGTCTTTTCCTTAGGTGACCCTGAGTGGCTGTGCCTGAGAAGATGGCCTTGGTTAAAATTGTGATATATTAATCAAAGGTATTAAAAATTTTAACACTGAAAAAATATTTGCATGACTCAGTTTCTTTGCTTTTTTAATTTTTAGAATTGTAATAAAATAAACATTACATGATCTTTGCCGTTTTAACAGTTTTCCAGTATGGGTTCTGCGGCGTCAGGTGCATATGTACTGGTAGTACAACCAGTGCCTCCATCCAGCTCCACAAGGCATTCATCTTCCCAAGGAGAAGCCCTGAGCCATTAAAAAGTAGCCCTCATTCCTCCTCATCCCCACCCCTGGCAACTGATTCTACTTCTGCCTCTGTGAAATTGACTGTTCTTAGGAAATTCATACAAGTGGAACCATGCAGTGCTTGTCCTTTTTGACTGACTTATTTCACTTGACGTAATATTTTCAAGGTTCATCTCTGTTGTGGTATGGGACAGAATGTCCTTCCTTTTCTAGACTGAAAAGCAATCCATTGTAAGGCTATCCCATAATTTGTTTACACATGCATCTGCAGTATACTTGGACTGCTTCCTTATTATCTTTGCTTTGCAACTAGAAAATTACTCTTCAGTCAAATATTTTACATATCATTAAGAAGCTCTGACTTCCTTGAATTCTTCAGCATAAACATAAAATCCGCAGCCAGTAGTTTTAAGATGCCAAAATTGTTACCAATTTGTATTATGGTAATTGTAGAGATTGAGAATTGTACGGTTCTAAAATGGATCTCAGATAGATTCTGTTTTCCAAAGGTGACTGGACTAGCTGGGAAAATAAATAGGTTACTCAAATAATATTAATAATTCCTATGTGAGCAGAGTAGATTGGATGTAGGGTGGAGTGGGCATCAAGAAGTAAGATTGGCATGTTTGTCTGGGGGAAGACTCCAGAGTATTGAAACCAGGCTGAGAAGTCTGAAATAGTGACAGACACCTAGTGAGAATTCAGGGTTTTTTTGTTAACTAATTGAATATAGCATTCTATATGTTCCTGATATGAGAAAAAAAGTCAGTGATGATTACTTTCAGCATTTAAAAGTATGCTGAAGTGTCTACATATTTAAAGCTCAGCTACATATTTTATTAGAAGTAGAAATAAGAGCAAAAAATGTAGTATATGAAGTAGTGTATCAGAAATGCTGTTATGAATAAAATAATTTTTCATTGGTATTAATATATATTTTCTTATATATATGGCTCAGCTATCATCTTTATTAATATTTTTTAAATAAAAAGCTGATACTTTAGGTGAGGTACTTTAGTCTAAAATAAAATGGTTAATAATGTGATTGAATTTTTAGTAATGAAAATCTCTCAATGATGAGCATTGAGCAATGGCACATACAGATGATTTGGAAACTGCAGATATGCACTTAGCTGAATAACCTTGAGAATGTCCTATACCTTGTTTTTTTTTCACTCCCAAATAAGAAGATTGTTCAATCTGTAAGGTATTTTCCAGATTCCAGATGAAGCTGTGTGTTTCTGTGATAAATCAAAGATTGCTAGTGCAAAGATTCTGATGTTTGGTTTTTAAGTACATGACTGATTTGATTGAAAACAAAAACAATAAAAAAAAAAAACCCTAATAGAAACTATCCATTAGAAAAGGAAAGACAGAATTGTATGGTCCTGTACCTGCTACCTGTATTGGTAGACTTCCCAATCCTTCTAGCAAAGTGTAGCAATTACTTTAAAAAAAAAAAAAAATAAAGGAGGAAGGAAGAAAGATCAAAGGGAAAGGAGAGAAGCACTTCATCCCAGAGATGGTGGCCCTCCCCATCTTATGCCGGCCTCGTCAGCACCTGGCTGGTGGACAGCACCAAATCCCCTCTTAAATTCTCATCCTGGAGTTTTCTGAGAAAGCAGTTTCCATGCTTTAAATAAATAAGATGAAAGCAGGGAAAGTCACACAAAGGGCTTCACAGGTAATGTTATAAATCTTAAATTGGGTGCTGGTTTCAAAAATGTCATCTCTCCCTTATTTTTTTTTCTCCCTTATATTTTATATAATAATGCACATTACACAAATTATTCTGTATCTGTCAACTTTTCCATCATAAAATTAATGAATTAAAATTGTGTATTACATTAACATAAAATGAAGAGATGTTTCATTTAACACGAGTCCTTCTCACGTTATTCCGGGGCAATAATTAAGAGACAATTACCTGTCATTCCTAAAGAGTTTCAGTAACAGATCCTCCTCCCTCTATAGTGCAAAAAAATGAGTAAGCCAACAAGGAAGTAGTAAAGATCTCATGTAAGAACAAGAATGTGAACAGGAAAATGGTATATATTCCCTGTTTTTATGGAACTAGAAAGACCTCTGGCATATGACAGGTTTGTGAGACGTTCCTTGAAACAGAGGTCCTCAGTCTTAAGACGTGCCAGGTGAGTACTCACTCTTACAGTGAAGCCTGAATCCATTTCCCTCTTTTTGTATTAAGTTTGTAAGAATGTGTCTAAGAACCAGGTTGTCATTGACAGAAGACAAAAGCTTCCATGACTCTTCATTCTTTTTGTAGGTTTTCCATTTGCATCTCTGATCTTTGACTTTTATGCCTGAGGGCAGGTCCAGGGAACCACTGACTTCCAGACTCCTCTTTCTAGACCTATTGTTTGTCAGCTCACACCTTTTCTTTGTGTTTGCACTAGGCAGTGTGAATCATGAAGAAGCTCTCCCAGGTTTAGTTTACTCTGGATTATCCAGTTTCCCCATCACATTCCTTCACCTCCCCTGGCCTCCTTCTTTCTCCTGCCCACTTTCACATCCCTTCCTGGCTTTTAGCACATGTTTATCAAGCACCTCTATGTGTCAGTCACTGTTTTGGGTGGTGGGGATAGAAGAATAAAGCCACATAGCTGTGCCTTGGACTAATACATGGTAGGGAGAAGGAAGGAAAGAAGCTACCAAGCAGATAACTAGAGAAACTGACATACATATTTTGGACAGAGAAGATGAGGTGCTTGAGAGGCAATTAACAGGATGACCTACTTTAAACTGAGTGATCAGGGAACTCAGTTTTGAGGAGATGGCATTTAAATTGCAACTCAAGGGAGCAGTTAAGTGAAGAGAGGACAGAGGTTCTCAGGCAGAAGGTAAAGTATGTGAAACAAGGAAGAACATCAACAATAGAGGTGGTGCCACATTCTAGACACACACTAAGGTGTTAAAGGAAAAAAGTTATTTGACTTTCGCCAAGTGGAATACTCTGTACCAATCTGTCTACTCTCTTAGTCATCGATGGAAGTATGTGGTCTGTTGTCCAATGGACATATAGTATGACTGTCCATGGTGTCTGCCAGGAAGCCAAGTCAGCCCTACCTCACATTCTGGAAAGTCCACTGGTGGGGCTTGATTTTCAGGGGTTCAGTGTTCTAGACCAGGGCTGTTCAATAACTGGGAGCCACACACTTTACTTCAATATGTAGCCAAAAAAATTATTCGTGAAAAAGTTTACATTCTATTTCCATACTGAGTATGTGAAAGCCAGTGTGTCTTTTACTCTTCTAGAGCATCTCAGTTTTTAGGAGTCCCATTTCAAGTGCTCAGTGGCTGTGTACATGTGGCTTCTGGGAACCAAGTTGGACAGGGTGGGTCAAGGCTTTTCTTAATCTTTCAATTTTATTTTATTTTTTTAAAGATTTATTTATTTATGCATACAAGAACTGGGGTACAGGCCAGAGATACAGGGACTGTGAGAGGATTCATCAGACACAGAGTGGGGGAGCAGAACAGGTAGATCAATGAAATACACTGCTGAGGGGAACAGTGGGCAGATCAGGAGACTTCCATGTCATATGGGTCACCTCCCTGGGTGGGGGATCAAACTAGTGCTGAAGCAGCTTTAGCTAAGAAGTGCTGTGCTTTAACCACCAAGAAGGGCCTTAGTCTTTCAATTTTAATACCTATGAGAATGAGTTAGATTTAGTCTCCTTAGAACTCTGAACTGGCTCTCTAAGAGTCTTGTTGAACCAACATTGTGACCAGGAAGAGAATGATGTACCAATGGTTTAGCCCCAAATCACATGCTGTACCCCATAAGTGTATGAGAGGGGTAGGCCCTCACCAGACTTGATTTATAGGTTTGTTTATGTTTATTTCTATATAACCATTTGTTATTTTAGACTACTTCGTATTCATTTGTCTGGCCTGGGATGATGTGTTTGAGAATTCTGTTCTTGTCACACAGAGCAAGACTGGAAGGCAGACAGTTAATGGAAATTATTATGTCTGGGGAGTGATATTCTAAGGATTTTAAAGGGTCACACTTTTCTGTTTTATCTATTTCACTTTTTGCTACGGTCATGTACTATTTTAATTTTTGCTTTTATTGAAAAATATAAGCTCAAGTTGGCCCATTCTAAAAAGGTTGAGGCCAAAAGGGGACTACAAATAAGGGAGTCCGTATCTCTCACAGACATTTCTTCATGAACTCTACCACCATGAGTTCACAGGAATGTTTGTGAGCGTCTACAAAAAGTCTCCTTGTGGGGCACTGCAGGGAAGGGACAGAAATTACTGTATGGTATGGGGGCAAGGAATTCCACCTGGTGATCAATAGCCTTGATTTGTGTGGCATGTAAGTGTGAGGGGAGGGATTGTATTACCTACTGAGTACTGGTAAATTCCTACTGAACCTAGAGAAAGGAAACAGAGTGTTGGATTTGGTTAAACAAAACAAAACAAAACAAAACAAAACAAAACAAAACAAAACTCTACACTGTATATAAACTTTAAATATAAGACAGATAGGTTAAAAATAAAAGGATCAAAAAAGATGTTATGTGAACACTAAAAAATATAAATCTGGAGTCATTATATTAATAGTGAACAAAATAGACTTCAGAACAAGGACTATTATAAACAGTAAGAGGCACATTAATAGTTATAAAGGGCTCAAGTACCCAAAAAGTGACAATGTTAAATATATATGTACCTAATAAAAGAGTTTTGAAGCACATGATAGAAGTTCTGATGGCATTGAAGGTGAAATAAAAAACTTCATAATTATAGTTGAGAACTTCAGTGTTTCTCAGTAAATGATAGAACAAGTAGGAAGAAAAGGACTATAGTGACATGAACATCATGATCAACCAGTTTGACCTAATTGACATTTATAGAACACACACCCAACAACATGGCCTTCTGTAGGGAACCTGGAACATTTACCAAAAAGTACTATATTGAGGCCTAAAAAAAACCTTTACAATAAAAGAATAGAAGTAATAGAAAGTAGGTTCATCAATAATAATTTAATTAAACCAGAATTAGTTACAGAAAGACATCTGGAAAATACCAAAGTATATGGAAATATTAGCACGTGTCTAAGAGGAACTCCTAAGGGAAGCAAGAGTGAATGAAAAGGAAATACAATGTACCAAATTTGTGAGATGTTGCCACAGCTGTGCTGAGGGAGGGAGAATTATGGCATTCAATGCTTATATTAGAAAAGAAGAACCTTGCCCAATCAGTAGTAGAAGCATCCACTTAAGTAACAACAACCTTCCTGGTGGTACAATGGATTAGGGCACAGCACTGCAAGCTAGCTGCAGCCACTTCAGTGCAAATTTGATCCAGGGCCCTGGAGGTGACCCACATGGCGTGGCAGGTCTCTCCTGACCTGCCCGCTGCTCCCCTCATTGATCTGCCTGCTTTGCTTCCCACTCTGTCTCTAGTGAATCCTCTCACCTCCCCCTTTACCGCTCACCTGTACCCCACTTCTGTATGCATAAATAAATATTTTCAAAAGTGGTATTACCCAGTAAAAGGAACCAGATTTTTTTTTAACAGTAGATTCTAATACTGGGCAGGAAAAATATGAAATGATTCTGGAGTACCTTAGCCTGCCACACAGTAAGGAAGTGCTTTTCAGCACCAACAAAACAATAGTGAGCGTATGTCAAATACAGGTGTCAATGTGTGAATGAACTCTCAGTGTTCAAAGCTGAAAAAAGAGAGCTGAAAAATTAATAAAAGGTATTGTTATAACTCAATGAATAAAATAAATATCTGTGTTTAGACTGGTAAAGATAAAAGTCGATTAATCTGGCTATTTAAGGGGGAGAAAGGACAACCCTTCTCTTTGGAAGAATTCCAATTAATAAATAGAAAGATATGAGGCAAATAGAAAATCACCATTAGAACACCACAGAATTGTAGTGGACAGGTTACCCAAAGAATGCTAAAATCGTGGGTGAAACTTTAAGGAGAAACAAGACATTTCCACCATCTCAATAGTCAGAGGTTAGAGGAGACCAAGAACCTCAGACAAAGCCAAGGTGGAGTCCTGAGTTGCAGACTGGAACTAAAAAAGGGCAGAAGTGGGAAACCTGGTAAAATTAGAGAAAAATCTATAGTTTAGTTAGTAGAATGCATTGATAGCAATTTCCTGGTTTTGGTCATTGTGTTGTGATTATGTAAACTGTTAACACTGGGTAAAGGCTGTGTGGGAATTCACTCAATCTTCACAGCTCTTTGTTAAGTCTAATATTATTTAAAAAAAACTAAGGAACTTTAATGAAATAATCCCAAAAGAAAGAAGCAAAGACTCCCTTGTGTTATAAGAGCACAGAATGGACACCTTTATGAGGTAAATGAGACTTGAATAAGCTAATTATTTATGGATGTCTTGCGCGCTAAGTTCACCCAGATGATTCACTACACTCTTAGGGCAGAGCCTGAGAACTACTTGATGGACCATTTGACTCAACTCATTTGAAGACATCCCTTTTTTAGGGACATTCTTTCCATTGTTCGCTATCTTACTTTGGCTTGTTTTATCCTCTCTCAACAAGGTTTTGGAAGTGATGAGGATCTTAGAATACTTTACAGACACCTACTTTTTCAAAAGCTAATTTTCTTTATCCTTCTAAGAGAAGGATGAATTTTCTTCCTCCTCTCCTTTCTTTTACTGAATGTGAACATGGAGGGGTATTGGAAGGGTGTGAAAATTGTTCATCTTCTAATTTCAATTGTTTCTAGCCAACACAGCTTTTATTTATTTATTTTAAAATTGGATTTGCAGGGTGCTTGATCATTCCAGCTTTCTTTCTTCTAAAATTACATTTACTAAGGTAATATTGGTTTAAAGCTGTAGATCTTTAGGGTTATAAGTTCACCTCTTCAAATAAATGTTATCACACCATGGCCACCACCAAAACCCCCATAATCTTTCAGCATAGCCTCAATGGGCACCATCCGCACTTTGCTCACCATCCAGAACACTCCCCTTCTGGGGACCTCATTTCTGCAGTCAGATTTGTAGGATTTGTTTTGGTTTGTGTTGTCTGTTCCTTGCTTCTTTCCTTTATATGTCACATATGAATGAAATCATCTAGTATTTATCTTTCTTCTTCTGACTTAGTTCACTTAGCATAATTGCTACCAGTTCCTTTCTTGTTGCTGCAAATGGCAAGATTGCATTTTTGCACCCCCCCCCACTGGTGAATCATATTCCATGGTGTACATTTCCTTATATTTCTCCACTCACCTCACTGGGCACTCAAGTTGCTTCTATTGCTCATCTACTGTAATAGCCTTTAACATAGGAATGCATATACATCTTTAAATATGTGCTTTTTATATTTTTCAGGTAGATACCTATGGGAGGGACTGCTGGATCATATGGTGGATGTGTTAGTCCTCTTTTGCTTACACTATGCTATTTCACACATTTTAGTCTTTGCTGGACCTCAGGCATGTGAGTTACTGACCTTAGGTGAATGTAATAAATTGCATGTAATTTATGGCATTTATTCATGATTTTTGCTATCAGAGTTCTTTTCCAATCTGATCAAAATTCCTATTCCTGCTCCTTTGGAGCTGTGGTCTCAGACATGTATGAGTTTCCCACATTTATCCTTGCAGTAGGCTCTGTCCTTTGCAGTGGGCTGTGGGTCCCCAGAAAAGACCAGCCCATCCTTGCACGCTATACACTCCCATAGAGTTTATCCAGCCAGAAAACATAAACTGCCCAGAAGCCAGGTTGTCGGGGACGGGCCCCGATCATGGGCCCGGAATTTGTCAGTCGACAGAAGTTGCATAGCTTGTGTTACAAGGTCCACATGTACTGTCCGGGTGCAGGATGGTATGTGCCCAGGGTACCACTGGGGCACGTGACTGCCACGTCACTGCCTACCCAAGGTAGGTTTTCTCCCCACAGCTGAGGCGCTCATTTTGTACTATGACATACTCCTTTTGCACTGGAAGCTTCTAACACTGGAGGACCTTGCCCTATCATATATCTTTTTAAAAAGATATTTATTTACTTATGCATCCAAGAACTGAGGTGTAGGGCAGTGGTATGGGGGTGGGCACTTCTTGAGTTAGGTTCACCTCCTCAAATTCCTTATGTTGACTGGACACTTCTTGAGTTAGGTTCTTGGACTATTTTTATCTTTGATGCTAAATCCTTAAGAAATGTTGGGTATACAATTCAGGTGTCCAAAGGAAAGTGGGCTCATGCGGACTTAGACAAAGAGTCATTTGCATGGAATATGTCTTGTTTGTGTAAACTGAACAGATTTTTATAATGTATGAATAAGAAGTAATACTTAATATTTTTCAAATAGCTAGGCAGAGTTTTTTAATTAAATACTACATTCTTTCCCTCACTAATTTTAAAATTCAGTTTTTTACTACTTATCTGTCATAAAGCAAATACCGTGCTTGTATCTGTTCCTTGATTTCATTCTGTTCCATCAGTGCATTTTGTAGGTTTTTGCAATTGTGATATACTGTTTTATTTACTGTAACATTAAAGTATATATTTATAATTGCTAAACTCTGGCTCCCTTTAGTCTTTCTTTTCAACTTTGTTGGAGAATGGCTCTTTTGCTCTTTTCTCTGTCATGTATTTAAGTTTAAAAACATTTATTATATTGATTTTAATGTAGTCTTGGGAAGAGAGGAGATGGAATTGTGTGCTTTCTTATTCTGTTTTTATTTGAGTAGTTTTACTTACACATCTTTATTGAGACTTTCCAAATTTCCATAACAACATATGGAAATTTGATCCAGATTATTTTTGTATATGGGAGTGTATGTATGTACATATACATATATACTTAGAATGTTGACATGTGTATATATATATACACTAATGCATAGTATCATTAATATTTCATATATAGTAAATATATAATCCAATAACATAGACTGTTTATATTTAATTACATGTAATTTATAATAACCTGATTATAGGATAAATAAAATATAATCATACAATTATAAAATAATATATAACATATAGTACAGTACAGAATATATTACTATAGATAACATAGGCTTATAAGATGAATATATAGTATATCATTATATGCAATATAACAGTATAGTATGCAATATGATTATATATAATATAATTATATACATCATATTTAGAATCTTTTTTCTAACAAATTAAAATTTCCAAACATATTATCAATTATTTTTATACTTAGCTCTACATTTTTGACTTTATTCCTTATTATATCTTTTTATATAATGCATATTTTCCTTTCTTGAGTATTTTAACTTAATTTTCTTTCAGGTAATTTTTAAAAACCTAATAAAGTGTATTTGGGGGCTGTAATTTCTGTCTTTGAACGTGCTTTTCTTTTGTGATTACATATGAGGTAAATTGTTCTTTGGCAACTCATAGAAATCTTGAGGAATAATAATATTCAGTTGTTATTAAAGTTGTGCCAATTGCCTTTTAGCAGAATGTTACAGATGAGAAGTATGTTGCCATTCAGATTTTCTTTCCTTTTAAGCAGCTTGATTTTCCTCCCCAGTCAGGAAACTTGTCCTTATTGCCCTTTTATCTCCTTATTGCCCTTTTATCTCAGACTATCTGACTGAGAATTGTGTGCCCAGTGCTCACAGGCCCTGGGATCTAAGGCAAGAAGTCTTTCTTCCACTCAAGGAAATAATTCTGTTTCTTCCCCAGCAATTGCTTTTCCCTTTCACTAATAATGTTCTAGAATCCCATTAGACTAATCCTGGATATTTTGGGTCTCTCTGTTATATCTTAAGTCCTACCTGATTATTTAAATGTCTTTTTCCTTTCCTTTTATTATAGTACCCAAAATGAGCTGAGTTCCTGCCTATGTAACCTCTGACTTCTACCCATTTTGGGATAAACCTTCCACTTCCCAGAGAAGCTGTGAAATAGCCACCATGTCTCGCTGTTCTTTGTGGAGAGAACTGCCTGGTTCCCAATGTCCTTTAATTTGCCTCTGAACTGAAGCTATGACTCTCTCCCAATCTCTGTGTAATTGTCTGGACTTGAGACTTTCTAGGCTCTTTTTCTGGAAGTGTGTGCATTTTCTTTCTAGGGTGCCTGTGCAGAATCATGCCTGAACTTATCAGCACAGCACTTTGCTTCACCCCCATGCCATCTAATTTATATTTCTCCATGTTCTTTACAACATTGGCAGCTTTCTCTGGTCTTGTGCTGCCACTGATGTTGTGGTCATGTAGATGCTCTGAGTTTGGAGGGGTGGGTGGGATGGGAGTAGCTCTGTAAGCCTGATTTACCAATCCCCCAGAGCAGAGCCAGAACGGGGGCTGGTTGGGGCATCCTCTGGATGGCTACACCAATGAACTTTCAGTCTTTTGTAGCATAGGAGACTTTTCTCCCAAGTCTAAAGAATACAAATTGCATAATGAAAGATTTGAGAAACAACTTTTACAAAAAAGTGCAGAGAGATCAGGTTTAATTTAGACAGGAGAACAAAATGAAGCAAGACAAATGGTGAGTTGTATTAAACTTGCTGAAGATGCAGCAGGAAAGACTGAGCTGAAATTATAGCCAGTGATCCAGCTTGGTCACTGCAAAGGCCATTTAACACTGACTAAGTTGTGTGGCATCACAGGCAATGAAAAGCCAAGTCAAGAAGCCTTCTTTTCTGGTGAGTTTTCTGAAGGGTTGAGAGCTTTCTGTTTAAAAGATGATAGACTAAATTGCCTTCTGTTAGGATTATGATACCTTGGTGCCTGTGAAATTAGATGCGGAATATGTAGCAGTAGCAGGTAAACTCCTGCAGGTAAAAATCTGCTTTCCACCAGCCTTACTGATGACTTCTGTGTGTGTGTTTTTTTTTTTTAATGTCAGGAGAGCCTTTTTTTTTTTTTTCAGGAGTGCTTTTTCAGATCTCTAAAACCAAATGGAGAAAATCTCTTCTGAGTATGTCATGAAGAAAGGGTGTGCCAAGCTCTTTCAGGCAGGTGGGGCAGCCAGGCTCTGGCTTCGCTGAGACAGCCTTCACAGCCTCCTGTTGGTTCCTTCTCCCTGGGGAAGGTGGAGAGAGAAGCCAGGAGAGGGCCTGGGAACTGGAGCGGGAGAGGAGTGACAGCTCCCTGTGGTAGGTCTGCGCCTTGTCACAGAGCATCCTGGCTCAGGTCTGTGGTGGCCACGGGAGAGCCAGCTGCAGGCCGTGTGGCTGGTGACATTTCCGGCTGTCAGTGGCCAGCCAATCAGTGACAGGCATCGCTAGCTAGGGCGATGACACATGAAATATGATAATTTTCTGCTAAAGAACCATGGAAAGGGGTGGGGGAAGGGATGTGCAAATGTGAGCACCTGCACAAGGTAGGAAGGTGACTGCACTGGTTTCAGCTGCTTGCCCAACAAGATGAGGCAAGAGGAGGAGGGGGCTCTGATTCCAGGGCAGAGGGGCTCAGCGGGCTGTGTGCTCAGCGGGGCTGCTGTCCAGGTGAGCAGCCAGGGCTGCTGGGAAGAAACCAGACTAGAAGCAGCCAGTGCTATTCAGAAGCTCTGGGGCTCCCTCCTGGGGTGAAAAAGAAACTGGAAAAGGCATTTTTCTTTCTTTCAGACATAAGTGAGGTTAGAAGTTTGATTTCTTCTTACGTTACCTCTTTAAAAGGTAAAAACAAGACTGGAATAAACTTGTGTGGGTGGCAATGGTCCTTGAGGAATATCTGCAGAAGAACAGCTGGGCCGGGAGTTCTTCACTTCCCTCCCCGACTGACTAACCCCCCCCCCCACACACACACATCATTTTTCTTAACATACCCTTAAAAAAAAAAAAAAGGGAATAACAAAACTGTGTCCTTAACAAAATCTTGAAGAAGGATCTAAGGCTTGAATCCTGGAGACTCTGAAGTTTCATGGGGTAGATTTGATTTCCTGATTCTGGTTGGGGGGTGGGGAATGTGTTTGGAACAAGATCTGGGCCTTGGTTCCATTCTAAGTTAGAAGTAGATTGGGCTGAGGACACCTATCACCTGGGGCTACAGGGCAGTAGAGAGCTGGCTTGACTTTGGGAGCCTGAGGGCCCCACTCCCTTTCACCTCCGTGGCAGGCATCTTGGCTCATCCGCAGTTAGCGGCCTGGGAAGTCTGCACCCTTGCTGACACCAGTCCCCTACAATGACCTGTGAGTGTGCTCTCAGAAGGGGAGGCTCCTTGTGTTTACATAATGTTCTGATTAGTCACTGGGAGACTAGTGCTGCAATAAATGTGTGTGGTTGCTTTTATGCCTTTGCATTTGCATCCTTCCTCCCCTCCCTGCCAACCCCCCTCCCCAGTCTCTTTCTCCATCTCTTTACACGCACATGTGTGTGTATGTGTGTGTGTGTGTCTCTTTTAAGGCACTGGTACATGCCATCCTTGTCACTGGAGGTGAGCCTGTCCTGTGGCTTTAAGCATGGGACTGGTTTCCTGCTCTTAGATTGATAGCTATTCAGAAGTGATAATTGGTGTACTGTATCTTTAAAAGGTTAAAACCCCTTTCAAAAAAGGTCTGGACTCATAGTGGAAAAGACAAGCTAGGTTGGGTTGGCTCTGGATTCAGAAAACAGCTGCTGATTAGATTCTGTGTCTGCAGGCTGAATTTATTCCGTGTTTTTCAGCAGCAGGAATTCAAAAGGGATGCTACTGTTTGGGTTTCTGATCGTGATTTATATTTATTCAGAGGGATAACAGAGGGTGGATCTGTTCCCGGTGAGCATGCTCACAACCAGCCGACTCTCCCATTATCCAACTGCCTAGTTTGGTGCTTCAACGCACATGTATATTCCGTGTGCATATGTGTGTATACAAACACGCATGCATGCCTGGATGGACATATGTGTGCACAAGTTCTTTTCTAAGGACAATTCTTTCAATCAGGTCTTTACCCCTTACTTGAAACAGGTGTTCACGAAAAATATGCACAAAATCCTGACTGACCGGAATAATTCATGAAGAAGGGGCTGAATCCGTGGGTCAGAGAACGCAGGACCAGTTTGCCATCCCAAGGCCCAAGGTAGGGGACTCTGGATTTTTATTCGGCGGATGGATTCCTTGCGCTGTATTTTATTTATTGTGTTTTGGCCTGCGGCTGCCCGGAAAGTAAGCTGTGGAGCTGTGATTCCATTTTGTCGTTGCCTTTCTGGGGCAAGGTGTCTGGTTGCGGGCGCAGGCCTGGCCGGGTGGGCGGCCGCGTGGTGTGCGGTGCCCTCGGTGGGCTGAGCTCTCAGCTCGGCCTGGTGCTGGGGGAGCAGCGCGAGCCTCAAGTGACCCCCGCGCGTCAATCACCCGCAGCGGCGGCGGCGGCGGCGGCGGCGGCGGGCAGTAACCCTGTGCGCGCCGCGCTAGTCGCTGGCTGCCTTCTTGGCTCCGCGCGGGCGACCAGGCTCTCCTAATGCACCGTGGCTGTCCGGCTTTTGCAGAACCTGCATTTTCTTCTGCTGCCCAGCCTGCTGATCCGGGACTGTGTGCGCCGACCCCAGCGCTTTCTGTAGCCGGCGTGGTTGAAGATGAGATTCAGATGATGCCGGGGACTAGAGCAGAAGGGAAATGGTTCTCTTGTCCCCTTAATCCTAGTCCCTTAAAAATCCTAAAGCCAAATCACCTTCTCTCCCCCAAACCCAACCAAACCCAAACGCCCCTCTGTTGGGGATTCTTGCTTTGCAGCTAGCAAAACAGGTGCCCCCTCTTCAAGTTATGACCCACATTTTACCTTCTTCTAAGATGAGCAATGCGGCTAGTGCATGAACATCCCTGTGGACGCCGTCCTGGCTGGACTGAGTTCGGAGTCCAGCGTGAGCTGGCAGCCCTCCACAGAGGCTGTGCAGGGCGCTCTGGGCGGGCTTGAGTGCAGCTGCTTGGGTTTACCTTGCTGTGTTTGGGACTGCTCGGAGACTCCGCCCTCCCTCCAAGCTGGAGCCGAGGTTGCAGGCTGGAGGGGCTGCAGGTCTGGTGCTTGGGTGTGCAGTACCTTAGCCTTCTTCCTGCAGAGGCACTCACGTTCCCAGCAGCTCTTGAAACCATAGTAGCTAGGTGTCCCCTTGCTCCCCCTTCTCCCCCATCCTGTGCATGGGTCCTGTGAACAAAAACTGGTTTGCTTTCTGGGTGTTGGTGAGAGGCAGGGGGAGAATGGGATGTGCATGGAACTGACCTCCAGAGAAATGTTCTCTAGCTTTTGTGTGTGATTATGTAACCTCAACTCATGATGATACTGTGAACCCCAGCAGCACCCCACCAGTTCTGGCTCCTCCTGTAATGAAAACGGGTCCTACCTTTAAGATGTCCTCATGTGACTGTGTGTGCTGGGGCAGGAAGAGTGTGGGGGAGGGTCAGGAACTTACGAGTTACTCCATGGACAATGATTATGTGTCCATTGGGGACAGCATGGCATTGGTTTTGATTTGGTGTGGTCTGCACACCTCCCCACATACCTATGAGTTAGTTATTTGCTTATCTGAACTTTTTATCTGGTCATTTCCCCTCTTGAACCCTTGAGAAGGTTGGAATCACCTTTGTAGGACCCTAGTTTCCTAACTGAACAGAGAATGTGAGTTCTGAATCTAGGGTGAAGGTCCAGGCTGACTTCTCCATCCCAGCTGTTCTCCATGCTTCCTGCTGGGGGCAGGTTTTGCCTCACTGGGGTTCCAGCTTTTTGCTGGGTTGGCTATACTCTTGGGCTGAAGAATGGATCTCAGGTGCTGGTTTGATGTCTTTTTGAAATTGTGGAGACTTGCAGAGGCTGAAGGCCTCTATTCTCTTGCATTAAAATATTGTGGGATGTTTTGGCTAGGTAGAACAGCTGTCCCACTGAGATATAGGCTGCCAGGAGTGGAAGGTGCGTGTGGTATTTGACTTACTCTCCTTCCTTCCCACCAAGTCTGTTTAGGTAACAGGACCTAGCACCACAGGGCCTAGAACTGCCAACATGGGGACCGTTTTATCACACCGCTTAGTGCCTGGCCTGGAGCTGCTGGGAACACTTCCTAATTTGGTGATGAGGCCTGGCCCTATCAGACGAAGATTGATTTTGCCATCAACACCCCAGTGAGTCTCTCTAGAGGCCATCTACTAAGGTGCATGCTGTGGCAGTGCATCAAGAGGTGCTCAGCTGGCACCGTCACCCCCATTATGTTTCAGTGGCAGCCACCTTCTGTGGAGTGGAGAAGTGTGTGCTGTCTCTGGGTCCTTGCCAAGTGCGCCATTGAAGCATTTAGTTTGTGAGGGCAACAAGAAGAAGGATTTAGTCTGAAGTCCTGACAGATTCCAGGCCCTGACTTGATGGAAGATAACATTAAGAAAACCGTGTGACAACTTGATCCCTCTTAACTTGTCTCTCAATTCCGGCTCTGGGTTCCCTGAGGTCTTTGAGGTTCTTTTCTGCTCTCCATGCTACCCACTAAGGAATCCTGACACATACTATTCTTCATTCCTTTTCCAGTGGAATCAAAGCATATTTACAAATCCAGGATGGAGTGGGTGGGCAGGGCAGGGGACACTGGCTCCGCAAATTGGCAACCCTGGTGTCCAGGGCCAGACTTGCCAAGGCCTTTCACCACGCTGTGCTTCATCCAGAATGTGAGTATGTTCATCACAGCCTTACTACCAAGCCCATGGAAATATCTGGAGAAGAGCATGAGGGGGCGAAAACAGTTGCATGTGCTCTGTAGCTGACGGGTATTAGGGTCATACCACAGCAGCCGAGAACTTGTATTTCCATAGTTGGCCCAGGGGGAAAAATCAGTGGCAAACCAAAAGAGATGCCCTAGGGCCATGTGTTATAGTTCATATGCCATGAGTTGTAGTTTTGATCACTGCCCCAAATGTGGTATCTCTTTCAGAACTCTTAGTTTATATAAAGTTCAAAGCTGCTTGGTTCTTCATTTGCCAGATACACTTAGCAAATTGGAATACATTGAATAAGTATTGCATAAGGGCTGTTAACGTTCTTTTGTCAAGTATCACTAAGGAGTACTAGTAATATCAGAAACAGAAAGACTAAAAAAAATTTAAAAGGCACAGGAATTCAAACTATAAAACTTGAAGGCAATTTAAATATTTAATGCAAGTGCTTAAATGAAAGGTTATATACCTCAATGGGTCTTTAAGATTGTTTTGTAGTATAATAACTGATTCTCACATGGCCCGCGTGCATCAGTAGTCTGAATTAGATTTTGTGTGTCAATATAAAAAGGCAGTACACTCTAAATGATTGTTTTTTCTCATGATGCTTAAAGGAAATGCTTTGTTTCTAGAGGATAACAGAACCCTCAAAGTTTCTGGACAGCCAGGGTCTCACTGATCAAAATTCTATGGTAACTATAAAATCCGCTTGTTGAAATTAGTTGAGAATTTTATAATCATTTGCTGAAATTTAGCAAAGGACTATAAAACTGGTACTAGTCGTGCTCATGTTCTAATATTTGATGCTATAGAAAGTACTAAGAAGGAATCATGAGGACCTCAACCTGTTTTCTTGCAAACAGGAGACACCAACCTGGTGACTTTAATGTTGTGACTGGAAGACACCCAAGATAGAAGACACACAGGAGAGTTTGGCCCCAGTGGCATTTAATTTTCTTATTCTTCTTTTTTTTTGCTTTGTAGCTATTTAACATTTTTTTTTAATTTTTTTTAAAAAGATTTATTTATTCGTACAGAACTGGGGTACAGGCCAGAGATGCGGAGGGTGAGAGGATTCACCAGAGACAGAGTGGGGAGCAGAACAGGCAGGTCTATGAAGCACACTGCTGAGAGGAGCAGCGGGTGGGCCAGGAGAGGTCTGCCGTGCCATGTGGTCACCTCCGGGGCAGGCGGGGATCAAACTCATGCGGAAGTGGCTTAAGCTTCTTTGTGCTGTGCTTTAACCCGCTGCGCCACCAGGGAGGGCCTATTTAACATTTTTTTTAAAGATTTATTTGTGCATACAGAACTGTGGTACAGGCCAGAGGCGCAGGGGCGGCGAGAGGCTTCACCAGAGACAGAGTGGGGAACAGAACAGGCAGATCGCCGAAGTACACTGCTGAGGGGAGCAGCAGACAGGTCAGGAGAGGTCTGCCGCGCCATGTGGTCACCTCCAGGGCAGGCAGGAATCGAACTCATGCGGAAGTGGCTTTAGCTTCTCAGTGCTGTGCTTTAACCCGCTGCGCCACCAGGGAGGGCCTATTTAACATTTTTAAATCTATTTTCTTTTTATTAATGATGTACCATATCTGTTAATATTTTGACAATATAGGATTTCTCCCTTTGAGTGTGGTCTTCTTGGTAGTTCTCCCAACACCAGAGCACCTGCAGTCCTCTGCCACAGTCCCCCTTTTCACTCCTTCCTGTCTTAGGTGACTGAGATCTTTGGTCAGTTTTCAAGGGTTGGTTTTAAAGTTTGCCTTCTTTTCACCCTTTGTTTGATTTTTCTGTATTCCACATATAAGTGACACTGTCTGGTATTCATTTTCCTCCAGGCTTATTTCATTTAGCATGTTCCCTTCCAGTTTCACCCATTTTGCCTCAAATGGCATGATTTCATCTTTTTGATCACCGAGTAATATTCCGTCATATTTATATATCACATCTTCTTGATGCATTCATCTCCTTTGAGCATTTAAGTTGTTTCCATATCTTGGCTATTGTATATAGTGCTGCAATAAACATAAGAGTACAAGTTTCCTTTTGAATTAGTGTTTTTATGTCCTTTGGATAGATTCCTAGGCGTGGAATTGGATCATATGGAAGATCTATTTTTAGTCTTTTAGGGAGCCTACACATTGCTTTCCACAGGGACGAGACCAGGCTACATTCCCACCGACAGTGTAAGAAGGTTCCCTTTTCTCTAAATCCCCATTGGCACTTGTTTCTGGCATTTTAAATATGGGCCGTTCTCACAGGTGGGAGGTGGCATCTCATTGTGGTTTGGATTTGCATTTCCCTCATGATAAGTGGTGATGAACATTTTTTCATATGCCTGTTGGCCATCTGCATGTCTCCTTTGGAGAAGTGCCTATTTAGCTCTTCTGCCTGTTTTTTGATTAGGATGTTTGTTTTCTTTTTGTTGCGTTGTATGAGTTCATTGTAGATCTTGGATATCAGCCCTTGTCGGATGTATGGTGTGCAAATATTTTCTCCCATTCTGTGGGGTGTCACTTTCTGTTGGTTACTGACTCTTTTCACTGTACAGAAGCTTCTTGGTGTGATGTAATCCCAGTTTTTTATATTCTCCTTTGTTTTCCTTGCTGCTGGGGATACATGTGCCAAGATGTTTCTGAAGTTTATGTCATGGATTTTCATGGTTTAGGGTCTTACCTCTATGTCTTTTATCTACTTTGAGTTGATTTTCACATATGGTGTGAGATGATAGACTTGTTTCACTTTTTTTGGCCTGAGGTGATAAGTCTTGTGTTTCTTAGTCTGTGTAGGGAATGTGGCTGCCACACTAGCCCTGTGTGGTTCAAAAACTCACTGGTAAAAAGAGTTCAAGATGTCATGGCAACACCCTCATGCTATGCTGTGATGCTTATTCAATTCAGACATCGTGCTCAAAATCGGAAGGCTGTGTACTTAGCACAGTGCTTTGTCCGGCCCTCTGCTGATTTGCTTAGCTACCATTTACTCCTAAACAAGGGTAACAGGAAAAGCAAAAGTAGAAGAAGATGAAGGCTGACACTTTTTTTTTTTTAAAGATTTATTTATTTGTGCATACAGAATTGGGGTACAGGCCAGAGGTGCAGGGACGATGAGAGGCTTCACCAGAGACAGAGTGGGGAGCAGAACAGGCAGATCGACAAAGTACACTGCTGAGGGGAGCAGCAGGCGGGCCAGGAGAGGTCTGCCGCACCATGTGGTCACCTCCGGGGCAGGCGAGAATCGAACTCTCGCGGAAGTGGCTTTAGCTTTTTAGTGCTGCGCTTTAACCTGCTGAGCCACCAGGGAGGGCCGGCTGACACTTTTTTAAGTAGTATTTTAAAATTCAAATGTTGAAAATGTGAAGATCTTCATTAAAACATTGTAGAAGCATGTTTGGTTTCGAGATGCACATGAATTAATTGTTTTTAGAAGTCATTTGCAGATAATTTTGAAGTTGCTTTAAGAAATTGTCAACAGCACACCATCATCTATGAACAGAATTGCTTGGAATTGTCCATACGCTCCATGTTTATAAGCAAAGGACTGCTTAAAAAAAAAAAGGTATTCTCTGGATTGTTTTACCTCTGTGGTAAGGGTTCAGAAGAGAGGGGCTGGTGGTGGTAGGTAGGATAGAGGGCTGTCCCTGGTGGGCCGACATTTAACATTGTGAATTCAGGAGGGAGGATGTTGATGGCCCATTGATGAAAGTCACATGTACATGAGTGATGTGTTTCCTCTCTTCATTTCTAAGTGTTCTGTGACGTCAGGTGTAGAAGGGTGGGGCTTCCCGTCTGGATGTGCCATAGACCCAACATGCCTTTAGAGTTGGGAAGGGAGGCCAGGGAGAAATTGAGGTACATTAGTCCCACGAGTTGTTGGAACTCTCTGAATGTCTGTGGATCCTTGAACTGAGGTTCAGATCAGTTTTAAAAAAATATAAGTAATGACTTCATGACTGGAGCCCAAAGAAAAGTTGATAAGTAATAGGAAGATACGGGGAAAAAATAAAAGCCCTGTTACAAATACATGACATGTTGGCTGAGGTGGTCATCAGATTGGTTCAGTCATTCATTGGACCTCCAGGGTTGGCAGATGCTGAAGCCATGTTCACTCAGAAGAGCCCTGACAAAAATATGCTGATTAATTTGAATTGACGAGAACCCTCCCCATCAGGATTCCACACAGTAGACCCTTGATTTCCTCAGTGGAGACTCTCCAAGGCCTGACATATCACCAAACCTGGAAATGCAGAAATATTTGCACAGGTTTTTGATTCCCTTCTGAATCAGGTTTCTACCCAGCAAGGAGAGACTCCCATGATAATTTAGAGACCACCAACTCTTTGTCTTTTCAACTTGCTTTCAAGGAAGTCGCTTTCCTGTTTCTAGAGCCTTTGCTTCCCTGGTGGCGTCATGGGAAGGAGAGCTTTGACAAGCCTTGCTCTTAACTGGGCGGCACACGTCCACACTTGTGCTTCAGGAGGAGAGTAGCGCCATGTGGCCTGGCTCCTGTGTGTTCACAAACCACTGGCAAAATGAATGTTGAATCTACAAATGCCAACATCTGCTGGGGGTGCTAAAAACTCCTACATATGCAGACTCCCAGACTTCCCCACTCCCTGGCCCTCAAAACTCACTTACCAGTCTTAGAAACCATTTCTGCCTGTCAGCAATCTCAAGGAAGAGAATTGGAGCACCACATAGATGAAACGTATAGCAAAGGGCTTAACATGACAGTGTCGCCACCGACGTCTAGGCGAGAGACACAGAATATAGTTATTTATCCCATGGCCTCCTTTTAAAGATTTCAAAATTTGAGAAGATTCCAGGAGGTTAAAAATAAATCAAACCACTGCAATTATGATTACATTAAACAAAAGAGCCAGAATAGGATGGCACTCTGGAGGTTGAAGCACTTACATTTTTAAATGGGTTTAAGAGCTCTACCAATTACAGTTGGGGAGATGATCTCTGTCAAGCAAGTAGGAATCACAGCAATTTGATATGAGAGTTTCTTATTTTATTTTTCCTTATGAACTTCTTTTGAACTAACTTTTAGAAAATAACTGCTAGATACAAAAGAACACTTATGAACTGTGTATACAGAACATTTAGATGACCAACACTCATACACTCATTAGCATGGGGAAAGCTTGAGACTCTTATCTCTCCAGAGAGGTAGCTCTCTCTGCTCTTACCCATCCTCTCCCTAGACTGGGGTAACACTTTCTGGATCATCATTTCCCCCAGACTCTTCTTTTTGGTCTTTCCCTCTTATGTTTGCAACCCAGACAGTATCTTGTTGAGTTGTGCAAGTTTGTGAACTTGATATAAATAAATCACACTGCTGGTGCTCTTATGCTCCTGTGCTTATCAGGCAAGGGCTCATGATAAGCTTGATTCATTAGCTCCTGAGAGAAGTGCATTAACATCTCCCCCTCTGAATGTGAATTTTCCTATTTCTCCTTGGGGTTCTGTCAGTTTTTAAAAATATATACTTTTTGAGCCTTTGTTAATGGGTCCTATAAACTTAGACTTGTTTTATCTTTCTAGTGAAGGAAATCTTTTATAATGAAGATTTTTTCTTCATTACTTGTTTCTCCAGTACTTCTTAGGGTCTTAAAGTCTAATCTGATAAATAATAATACAACCCTGTCAACTTTGTTTTTTTTTAATGTTTGCTGAGGGAGTCTGAAGTAACTTTTTTAGTTCTATTTAAGGAGGCTTTGATGGAGAGAGCCTCTGTGTTTTAGTTTGCTTGAAAATATGTGAACTTTCCTCTTGTTTTTGAGACTATTTTTTTCTGATACAATTCTAGGTTGACAGTTATTTTTCCTGCAGTCCAATTATTCAGATGTCATCTGTTTTCCATTATTGCCTCTGAAGCCTTGTCTCTCCTTTGCCAACAGCCTTTCTTTTTTCTCGGACTGCTTGTCTCTGTTTGGTATTTGTCTTTGGTGTTCTACAGCTTCCCAGAGATGTACCTGAGGGTGTACTTCTCTTTATTTCTTACAGTTCGTAGTCATTGGACTTCCTGGAACAGTGTGAGAGTAGATTTTATAGTTATGGGAAATTCTTGGCCTGCCCTCTCACACTGTGAGACCACGAAGGTGAGCCTTAGGATCACCTTGCCTGGCAGACATCTACAGAGCATGGTTCTCCTTCTGGGTATCAGTTTTTCCTCTGAGTACTTCCTACCAGCTTCTCAGTCCATCAGTCATTTTAAAGATGTTTAAAGTACCCAGTTTTTATAAGAGTTCTTTTCAGTAACTTTGCCAATATAGTGCCAGAAATAGCAGAAGAAGACTTAAAACTTGTTAATCATGAAAGATGGTGCTGAGTCTATCGACAGGGTGTATATATCCACATGTGTTTATTATGCTGGCCAGGCTGCTCCAGGCTGCACTTACATGATGTGACGGCATGTTCTTACTAATGTGACTTAGACGGGTTCTTTCCATGCTAATCATAAGGTGCTAGTGGGTGGGCTGTAGATGTAAAACTGCCAGTAAGAATCTTAGTTGGATAGAAATGCATGATGTTGACTAGAAAACAGCTCAGCCATTAAGTGCAGGTCTATGTTCGCTTTTATTTCTTGGTAACTTGGGAGAGCTGATGGGTTTGACTGCTTTTCAGCTTCTCTCCTGACTGTCCTGTTTTGGCAGCTTGTTTCTCCTGGATGAAGCCTTTTTTCCAAATCTGGAACAGGATGAATTAGTAGAGACCATCCCTCTTCTCTTTTACTTATTAAAACCTAGTCGTTCACCTTTTCTTTCCAGGCTGCCTTCTTAACATTTTTTCCTGTCTTGGGGGTAGAGGGAAGAGTTCTATCTTCATGTGACCCTATCTCTTCAGATCTTAAGAGCTGGAGACCATTTCTGCTTGGGGGGTTAAAAAGTAGCCACCCAAGCATCCAGTTCTGTTGGACCGGCTCCCTCAACTCCCTAAGCTGCACTTAGGTGGCAGCTGTCCTCCCCAGCCTGCTCCCACTGCCCGTGTGGCCGGGTCGTGCTTGGCTGAACTCAGCTTCTCTGTGTGTTGCCTTCTAACTCTCTGCCGCTCTGAGAAGTTTGTCCAAGAGAGCCCTGGCTGGTGATTCTGGTGCAGTTTACTGCCAGGCAGGCGCCTGCTGCTCACTTCCTGGTGTAACTTCTGGGCAAGGGGTAGTTGAGCTCTCATTGTCCCCTTCCCTTCCTGTGAGCCCAGGAGAGGTGGGCGCAGCAGATGGACACTCCGGCTGCCACAGGCCTCCTGCAGGCCAAGGGGGGCACCGTGCCAGGCTAATGTTCTGCCCCATTCCTGCTGCCTACTTGCCTGCGACTTCTCTGTGCACTTCTTACCCCGCCCAGCCAGGGGCACCCCTGATATGGGTGCTGGTTGCTTAGGTAAGGTAGAAACTGGCTGGGTGAAGGGTTTCCTTTCTCCCTCCAGCTCCATCAGTTCCTGGATTTAAGATGCTGAGAGCTCTACCCTCAGAGCTGTGCTGCGTTTGCTCCCCTTTCTGCCCGCCTCCCTTTCTTCCCAATGCAGCCCACCACCACTACCCGCATCCCCTTATTTTTGCAGAGAACAATTTAAAGGTTAATGAACACCTTTCTTGGACAGAGACAAATGACCTCCCTTCCTCCCAAGTCCAAGTAATTCTTGGAAATGCACTTCCTTTTTTTCTATCTAATATATGCATACTTTCTACCTGGGAGGCAGAAGCCACAGAGAGGCCCAGTGGAGCCTTGTGGGCTTGCCAGCCTTCTCTGTGGGTCACTGGCCAGTTTTGTAGAACATCTGCCTCTCTGAAGCCGACTGCCGGGGTGTCAGATGACTTCCACTGATTCGTGATGGCAGTGCTGGCAATGCTTGGAGCATGGTGACCTGCCACCAGATTTGGCTTGGAAAGGGAGAGAGTAGGTTTTCAGGGGAGAGAGGAGGAAAGGAAGGTGGAAAGGGGGTGGGAGGAGGACTGGCAAGAAGGAGAGAGGGGAGGGAGGAGAAGAAAAGGAAGGAGGGAGAGAAGCATATAGGGGAGGCAGGAAGGAAGGGAAGAAGGACGGAAAAATGAACAGAAAGAAGTGAAGGGAACAGAGCGGCCTAGCTCCTTCCTCCTCGCCACAGAGCCCAGCACATCTGGGGGTGTGCGTGCCATCAAGTCTCCTTGGAGTAGAACTGAGTTTAATTTGCACGTGATGACATTCACCCTTTACCATGTACACTTCAGGGGATTCTGAAACACATCTGCTCCCATGTAGCCACCACCACAGTCAACACGAACATCCCACCACCCTTTAAGCGCCCTGTGCCCCTTTGCGCCCAGTTCTTCCCTCCCACTCTCTTTTCCCTGGAAACCACCCATCTGTTTTCTGAGACCAGAATTTGCCTTTTCTCCACCTCTGTGTAGATCTTTCACTCAGCATGGCCCTTCGAGACTCGTCCCTGTCGCGGGCCCTGTCGCGGGCCGCAGTACCTCTGTGTTGCTTCCTTTGTCGGGTGAACTACAATTTGTTTATCGTTTACCTGCTGATAGGAGATTGGGTCACTTCCAATATTTGACTATATAAATGCATCTCCCACGCACAGGCACTTACAGGACTGTGTGTGTACATCTCTCTTCCTTTCTCTGGGGTAAATACCCACCAGGTCTCTGTCCTTTCCGGCTCGCTCACAGTTGAAATGCCCACTTCATTTGTCTTTCTGCCTGTCTGCCTGCACTGTGTGGCCACTTTGGTGGTGAGCATCAAATGACAAATGAGTGGCAGATGACTGTGGAATTTTGGATACTGTCACTCAGCGGATCCCTGGTAGATCCCTTAGATGCTGTTTTCAGTTGTCCGTTTGACATCCTTTCTAGACTGGAAACAACACAGCTGGGGATGGAGAGCCCAGGTCTTAAGGCCAGGCCGCTAGGGTTGGTATTCCAGTGCTGTCGCATGCTACCTGTGTGACGTTAGATGAGTAATTTCACCTCTGTGTGCTCTAGATGATCGTCTGTTCTTAGAGCTCTGGGTCCCGCCCTAGAGAATTCGGATTTTATTAGTCTCTGGTGATTCTTGGGCATTTGGGCTTTTGAACACTCCCCAAATGACTTTAATGTGCAGCCAAGGTCAGGCATTGCTTTACAGTCAAGGGAATTGAGTTTTCCGAGGTCAAAGTCCAAGGTCGCACAGCTGTGAGCAAAGGTGTGGGATGGGAGCAAGGCCTGGTTGACTGCATTGCTTGGGCCTGGGAGCCCACTCTGTGTGCTGACCAGAAAACTGTAGGCTCTGGCGCCCAGGCTGGGCAGGAAATGACCAGTAGGAATGTGAAGATGCTGATGACTCCCCCAGTGTTTACTTGCTGATTGAATGCTCCTGAGAGTCTGAGTATGTGTGTGTCTGGGACAGAGAGCACCTGGCCTCAGCTCCTGGCCAGATCAGCAGAGGTGCTTACCACCAGCCCCTCAGCTCTTGATCTGTGCTGATCTTGGTTGCACCATGTCCAAGAAAGCAAGAGTGAGTGTCCCTTGCCGTCTTTGCTGGTATGACTCCATAGCCAAGCATAAGTGTCCTGAGCAGAGCAGACGAGGAGACCAGCAGCTACGTCGTGGTCTCTTCTATTCTTTACTTCCAATCACACCTGCCACAGAGACTCCTGAGGACTGAGCACCTCCTGTCTGCACCAGGCTCTGCTTGGGAACCTCACACAGATGGCCCTATTTTATCATCATGGATTCATTTTAAGTAAGCACTGTTATTCTCCATTCTTCAGATGGGGAAACTGAGGCATGGAGCAGCTGGTACAGAAGTGAGAATAAACCCAGGTAATCTGGATGCAGGGGCTTCACTCAATCCCACCGCTGCCTCCCAGGGACCTTACTTTAACTATTTCAAGAATGTTCTGTTTTCCCTAACCATATGAGAAACTTCTAGTAGGGGAGGTTTTCTCCGTTTGACTCTTTCTGGCACAGAACTAAATTCCAAGCAGGTATTCAGTAAATAGTAACTGGCTTATTTTATTTCAATTGATTTTATTTCTGAGGACTCCATACTGTCAAAATACTGTGATAATAAATATGTCCCTGGAATGTCTGACAGATTACTCAGTTTTCTATTTCCTAACTTTTTTAGTACTGCTAAATACTCAAAAGTACTTCTTAGTAGTTGCATCTCACCTGCAGTGTAAGTAGCTGTGCTAAATTCAGCCTCTTCTAGTTTTCCAAGAAGAGCACTCTCTGAAAGGACTCTCTTTCCAGAACATAAATGATTGTAAATGCTGACTATCACTCTGCCTTCCTGCCCCCTCGAATGAGGTTGTTTGTCTGGTGGGTCTTCCAGGGCAGTCCACACAAAATCCTGTCCTGATTTGGTAGCAAACATGGCTGGTGCTGTGGCCACACCTCTTGGATCCCTCTGACCAGTCTGTGTTCCCCATGTGGCTTCTGTGGCCTTGGCGCGTCACCTTCTTCGAAGCGGTGCCTTCCTACTGTGGAGCTCAAGTATGGGGTTAGTTGAGAGTGGAGTAGGAATTTGACAGCTCAGCAGCCTGGCCTTGGGGATAAACTCAGAGGAGGCAGCATTTACATTCCAGAAGTTTCCCTGGGAAGTCCCCTGGGGCTTCGCCTGAAGTCAGGGCCTGGGCTGGCTTCTCCCCTTCTCCGTCCTGCTCCTTCCTCTCTCTTGGGGACATCCCTTGGAGCCTCTCCTCAGTGAATCACCTGCCCAGGAATCCTGTCTCAGGGGTTGCGCTAAGGGACTATGCCTTCAGACAAGGACATGTGTGTCGGATGTCTTTCCCATCAGGAAATGCCTCCAGGCTCTTTTGAAGCGGTTTTTTGTTCTTGCCGGTTGTTCTGCCTCCAGTCCTAACCTCACCAAGGGGGGGGGAGGGGAGGAGGGGGACTTTGCTCCGCTCCCCTCCGCACATGTCCATCTGCGGCTTCTGCTTGCCGCTCACCCGCCCTCCAGTCCCTCCTTCCCTGCCTTCAGCCAGACTCATCTCTCTCTGTTCCATTTCCTTCATTCCACATTCACCGGGCATTTCTGGAGCCCCTTCTCTGTGCACGCATCCTGCTGACCGCGTGCTCAGCTGTGCCTTGGAGGGACAGGCGCTCCCCTTGGCCCAGGGACTCTGGCCTCTGAAAGTTCAGTTGCCTGGACAGGCCTTGCATGTGTAATGAAGGGAAAAGAATAAACTCACAGGGGATCCTCCCCTGAGATGAAGGAGAGAGGCGACGGATGTGACAGGGATGAGCTACCTGAGGTGCCGTGCCCGCTCCCTCCCGCCTGTCCAGCTCTGTCCAGCTCTGCAGCTTGCATGCACGATGGCTCCTCTGACCTGCATGTCTGCCCGATGCTGGCCTTCCTCACACTCATCTTCCTCACCCTGGAAGTGGCAGTGTATTATGTTCCACTTAAACTCTAAATCTTTTCCTCTCTGGCTTCTGAGGTGCCGCTCTGGTGAATTTTCAGCCTACTTTTCTGGCTGCACCCCCCCCCCCCTCTGCTTGGTCATGAAGGGCGGGAGCCCCAGGACACTCTTCTTCCCTTGCACCCTCTTCCTCCCTGGGCTGCTGCCCTGGGCTCTCTGGACCACCCGACTCTCTCAATGTCCCCACTGAGACAGCTCCACAGGCCACAGCTCTGCTCTTATCTGCTCCGCCCTCCTTGCCCACCCAGTCTCTGAGGCTCTCCTCTTCAGGAGAGCCCCCTCTCTCAGGAAGGGGCACCCCTACCCTCAACCCACCCGCTGCATGAGCCAGAAACCAGACTCCACCCTCGCCTGCCCACCACTGTCACACCTAATCAGCCTCCCAGTCCTGCCAGTTCTCTTCCTAAGGATGTGGGTTGGAACCACCCACTGGTCCACGCTCACTTCTGCTTGCCTGGTCCAGGCTGGGCTGCTGCAGATGCTACTGATGTGGTCCCCAGCTGCCTTTGCTCCTGCCCTGATCAGGTCTGTGGCTTTGTGCTGGACAAAGATAATGACAAGTCCTTTCGCGTGACCCTAGAAGATGGGCCCTTGCCCACTCCCCAGTGTTGCCTTGGCCACTCCCCTCTCCTCCTCCCCCAGCCTTCCGAAAGGCCTGTTCTTTCCCAGTCGGGAGTTTTCCACCTGCATCTCCCTTTCCTAAGGACTTGGCGAGGCCCTCTGTGGCCAGCACATCGTGAAGGACTGGCTTTCTTTCTCCCTCCCTGGAGTCTTGTGATCATCAAGGACACCAGGGGGAGGAGAGACCACCACTGCCTCCCTACTAGGGCATTTGGAAGAGGTAGGAATGGCGGGATGGTGGGTTTTGGAGTGGCAGTCACCTGTGCGGAAGGGGCACGGAGTGGAGAGGGAAGGATGGGAGAGACCCAAGGTGTAGGCAATAAGAGCAGACTTTGTAGAGCAGTTAAAAGCAACAGGAAAACCAATTTAAAGTCTGTTCACTTTTTGTTATCACCATGCACCAGAACTTCTAAGAAAGGTTGAGATAAAGCACTTCCCCTCCACCCTCCACCACTGCAGTCTTCTCTTCCCACAACGGAGTGAGGACTGACTCCTGGGAATCCACCAGGAAATAGCGCCTCACTTCCTGCCCACCACATGTCAGGTGCCTGGGCGCGTGTCTTGGGGTTCTGCTCACACTAATTCTCATAGCAGCCATAGGGTGGGGATTATTGCACCACTGTGAAGGCGAGGGCAACAAGACCAACGAGGCGAAGTGGGCACAGGCATGAACTGCTGGTGGGGGCTCCTGAGCAGGTGGTTGGGCTGGGCTTGGCACAATGCTTGTCTTGTGCTAAGACCAGGTTGTCACTTGTGACCTTTCCTTGTGACCCTCACGAGGCTTTGCTTCCAACCTGTGGAAGGGAAGGGCTTTTTGATTCAAAACTGATGCAGGAAAAACTCCTGCTGAGGTCTGACCTTGGAGGGAAGCAGGTGCAGGGACAAGAAGGGAGGTCTAGGGCAGATTGACTGGACCTGAGTCCTAAACTGGTCATGTGGGGACCTTGGGGTGATTCTGCTCAAAACCTCAGGTTCCTCCCCCATATGGAGATTTGCAATAGTGCCCCCTTCACAGAGCTACTGAGGGAGCTACAGGTTTGGTGACCATGAGGTCTCCATCCCTGTGTGCATTAAACACTAGAGTCTACCATGCGTGCTAAAGTCACAGCACAATCAGTGATGTGTAATAATAGTTGACAGATGTTTAGTCCCCTCCACACCAAGGTCATTGGGAGTGCTGTCGACATAACATGTTTAGGGAGACATCCTGCTCTTCGGGGGGCCCGGGAAGCAGACAGAGGGCACTAAAAGTGCCTCCAGATGTGCAGCCAGGAAGCCAAACTTGGGGTTCAAGCAGGTTTCTGGTCTCTCCATGGAGAGGTCTTTTTTTTGTTTGTTTTTAAAGATTTATTTATTTATGCATACAGAACTGGGAAAAGGCCAGAGGTGCAGGGGTGGTGAGAGGATTCACCAGAGAAAGAGTGGGGAGCAGAACAGGCCGACTGACGAAGCACACTGCTGAGGGGAGCAGCGGGTGGGCCAGGAGAGGTCTGCAGGGCCATGTGGATCACCTACGGGGTGGGGACTGAACTCATGCTGAAGTGGCTTTAGCTTCTTAGTGCTGTGCTTTAACCTGCTGTGCCACCAGGGTGGGCGAGAAGGTCTCTTTTAATATAAGTTGAGATATCCTGGCAGAAGGTTTGTTTTTAGCTGTTTTATTTTTTATTGCCTTGTGGTGACTACCACAAGGAAACATTCAAAATGGCAGTAGCTGTGTGTTCACCTGAGCTGTGTGCTTACCTGATGGTGCGACCTTGTGGCAGGGACACCAGCCCACGGGGTCACGCCCAGCCTCCTCTCTGCAGAGAGCAGTCAGTGCATTAATTAAGCAGTAGATTTTTAATGCTTGTGGTGTACATAGTTCCTGGGCTGGGAACCAGGGCTCATAAATTTTATGCTATTTCTCCAAAATAGTTCTTATAATGCTCCAGTGTGAAAAAGCCTTTCTTTCACTTCCATTTTTAAGGAAGCTTCATTTGTCTCATCCTACCGGTGGAGACACTGTTACCTGCAGACACTCAGGCACAGCTGTGGGCCTGTGCACCTGTGGAGACCAGTCAGGGCCCTCTGTAAATTCTCAGAGGAATCCTTCTGCTTCTGTGCATCTCCAGCATGCAGGGGGCGGGGGTGAGTGAGTGGGGTGTGTGTGTGTGTGTGTGTGTGTGTGTGTGTGAGATGTGTGATGAGACAGCTCAGCCCTGAGGGTGCCCTCCGAGTGAGGACTGGGATCTGGGGGAATGGCACACGTGCATGTTGCCAGCCACAGCATGGTCTGCGTTGGTGTGCAACTCCAGGGAGGGCCCTGCACCAGGACAGCATGAGAGGATGCTTTTTGCTGGGGAGGGGTTGGCAGTGCTTCTGGGCTTGGACTCCAGATCGTGTCCTCCCTCCTCCCCCGTCTCAGAGGAAGACCAGCGGCAAGGACAGGCCCTTCCTTCCGCCCTGTATCTATCAGTGGTGGCCTTTCTCCCTCATATTGGATGGAAAGAGCCTGAGGTGGTTTTGTATCTGTACAGTGAGAACTTTGGTTCCAAGGTGCCCTCTGAAGGAAACAAACATCTAAACACGCTATGTGAAACAAATGTCTCCTGCCCTGGTTCCAGGATGCTGAAGCACTGCCAGCAGTGTCTTCTCGTGCTTCCTGAGTGTCCTGTCAGGGGAAGGGGCCATGTGGGAGGCACATGAAGCTGCTCGTGAAGGAAGCCACTACTCTCTGCCTTCTCCCTGTTCCTCCTTCTCTCTGCCTTCCTGGCCATGTCTTCTTCTCCATGCCGGAGAAGCAGGTCACTCAAAGAAGCACCTCTCTCTAAGAGCCAAGGTCTTACCCCCAGACATGCTGTCCTGGAAGTTTGGCCCGACAACAGTTCTTTCCAGGACCAAGCTTTTGTCAGGCTGTCCTGAGCTGTTTTGCAAATAGACCTCAAGCCTTGAGCTTTTGTGTTCATTACGTTGTCCAACTTCAGCAAGAATCTTGCAGAACTTGGTTTAGCTGACTCTTCCATCCTCCGTATTTGATCTCTTAAGTCTGATTGGAGATCAATATCTGATTGACTTCTCATCTTGCACATACCCCAGGTGAGGTCTGGTCACCCTGGCCTGTCTCTAGCAAGAATTCTACTGAGCTGTCTTAACCCCTTTCTTTACTTTGATGTTTCTTCCTCATATTTTTCATTCCCTGACCCTATTCCTTGGCTGCAAACCTTCCTTTTCTCTGTTGTTCGGAGTTGAGCCCCGTAGCCCCCTCTCCCTCAACACGATGGTCCCTTGAACAAAGTCTGCCTGACTTAACAAGTGTCATTGAATCATTTCCTTTTCATCAAAAGTTAAACACAGTAGAAGAGATTTTTTTATTTATTGAGGTGAGACTCACATAGCACAGTGAACATTAATTCTGGAATACTCTAGCATAGCCTAGAGCACAGCAGAGGCTGTGGTCTCTGAGCATTGACCCACTCTGTTTCACAAGTAAATGTCTAGACTTGCAGGGTTCTTGTTCACACAGCACTGTTTATAATAAAAAAATAGCTGTCAGTAGCTGGAGTGTCCGTGAGGATATAGATGATCTATGAAGTGCAGTTTATCCATCCAGTGGAATATTCAGCAAAGTGGAGGAAGTTCGCTGCATTCCACCTTGGGACAGATCCCGAGGTGCAGCGTGTCACAGCCAGGTGGCACAGGGCCAGCCGGTTGGTGGGGCTGCTTCCTCCTGGACACCTCCTGGAGCCCACAGATAGGAGAGGACGACTAGGTGTGAAAGCCTGACTTTTGGAAGCGACCTTAGGGCCTGGAAATGAGATGGGCCTCAGGTGTCAGTGGACTTCTGGGTCCCGCTGTCTATAGCACAGTAATTTGGGCAATTTCCTTAATGTCTGTGCACCTCATGGGGTTAGGGTAGTATTAAGACACACGGTGGTTGGAAAGATTAAATGAATTATTATGTGCAAAGCGCTTTGATTAATACTCACCACTATACACAGCCACGTAAGTTTTGTCAAATACAGAAAAGGCAAGCTGGGGTTCTGGGTGGCGAAGTAGCTTCTATAGCTCCCTGAGGAATGAATGATGGACTTGGAATTTGAACCCAATGCTCGCTGGCTCTTAAGCAGGGTTCTTCAGTCTACGCTCTACTGACATTTCAGCCAGATAATTCTTTAATATGAGGCTGTCCTGTGCGTTCTAGGATGTTTAGCAGCAGCTCAGGTCTCTCACCACTAGATGCCAGAAACAATAGTCCAGCCCCACATGTGACAATCACATATGTTTCCAGATCTTGTCAAATGTCCCCTGGGGGCAAAAAGCACTCCTAGCTGAGAGCCACTGACCTAGGGGGCTTAACTCTCTAGAGGATAGCAAGCAGTCTCATTTCGAAGTCCCATGGTTCAAAGCCCAATTCCTAAGCATCGTCTTTGTTCTTCATAGCCCAACAGTCAGAAGGCCAGACGCTTGGTGACTGGTCCCGACATACACCACCATCTAGAAGGCCCTGCCTCAGTGGCCAGGCCAGTGGCTTCTTAGCCATGTTGTCAGGTGTGTTCTTTTCTTCCCTTTGGCTATGTGTTTTCACCAGACAAGCCTGGAGGCTGGTTTGCACTTCTCTCCAAGACTGTGGGTGACCGTGTCTGGCAGCCAGACTAAGCCAGGCAGGTTTTTCCAGGAATCACAGCTGGTTGGTTTAACTGGAGTCAGAGAGGAAGGTCTGGGGCAGGGGAGTAGGCTGAGTAGAGGAAAGTGAAGACCTGCACTGCATGAAGCTGCCTCTCCCAGCTGACATCTAGGTCTTTCCCTCAACATCCATCCTTTCCTGTGCCCTCTTCTGGTTTCACAGGCTTTGGCTGGTGGTGTGGTGGGCTATGGTGCAGTGGGGTCAGATGTGGGGGGCAGCAGATTTGGCTCTCTAAGCCCCATTTGCAAGAAATATGCGGGTGGGTCACTAGATGTCTCCAACCAGGTTCTTAGAAAGTTCTCAGAAGTACCAGCATCTTTTGCTCTTGGAGGTGGGGGTGGGGCAGGGCAGTGGAATTGAGTTTTCTTTTTAAGGTCAAGTTCTAGTGTTTGGATCCATTAAAAGAGCTACCCTGGGTCCTATTCAAATATTTGTTTTTAAGTTACTAGTTTTACACAGTATTCACAGCTTAGGTGTCCAAGATGTTTTTAGTTCTGGTCCAGATTGTTTCACCCATATTTGGTACAAACTGCCCACATGCTCTCTCCCTGTTGACTGAGAGGTGGTGTTGGCCCTCATGTTGCTTGGCGGGGAGGGAAATGTGCAGCTCGTCAGTGTTGGCAGGTCTGGGGTTGCCCTTTGTTGTAAAACCCTCACGACATTTCCTTTTTTGTGAGGTTTGCTCCTTCCCTTTTCCCACTGGAAGGTCGTTGCTTTTCACAAGCTGTAAAGTCAGGACTCGAGAAGACTAGACTGTAGGATGACAGTTAACCCTGACTCTCTCTGAGGGAGAGGGAGAGCTGCCTCTTAAGTGTACCCCTCTTGTAAACCAGCCTCAGTGGATGCTCATAACAGAGAAAGTGCATTTCCAAGGACTTCTGGAGAGTGCAGTGAGGTCAGTAGTTTCCCTCCCTAACTGCAGGGTGGCTCATTCCTCTAACCAATACCCAAAGTCAGCCTGGCACTGTGCTGGTGGCACCCCACAGAGAGCCTGCAAGAGCTGGAGCCTCTTACCGGGGCAGGAGAGGACAATCGGGGCAGAGTAACACACACCATTGCTCCTTCTGTCCCCCCTGTCCCAGGGTATGGGCAGGAAGCGTGGGTAGAGGGAAGTGAGTTTTATCTTTTGACAACATTTAATTAAAACTCTGAGTCCCTCCACGTGGATACAAACTCTCTCCTGTGAATAGAAATGCATGGGAAACCAAGGTGGGAGATATGTTTGGGGCTTTTGGCATAGAACCGCTTGCTGTGCCTTGGTTTTCTCTGTGACTCCACACCCTTTTGGGATTCCTGTTCTGGGAGTGAAGGGGAAAGCCAGCAAGCCTGGACACTTCAGTCAGACACCATACCAGTTTCTGGTAAGGGACCAAGTTGGGTGTAAAGCAGAGGACAGGGAAGCAGAGGCAGCCCTTCGGCTCAGTGCGCCTGCGCGACAGGCGCGGTGACACCTGGGAGCCGGGTGCCTGTGGGTGAGGGGAGAGTACCGGCCAGCCCACGCCTGCAGCCTGTCTGCCCAGCACAGGGCTCCTGCATGCTAAAAGAGCTGGGCCTGTGGGCAAAAGGTCAGCTCCCCAGGCAGGCAGGAACCCAACCCCCTCCTTAGGGATTATCTACTGTCCTCTCCTGTAGCTGGGACCTCCCGTCTGGGGTGCACATTGTGCCCTCTTCTCCCAGGGTCTCATCGTCTCCATCCCAGACACCGAATGTGGTGTGTTGTCCTTCCAGACCTTCTTGCTCTAGAATACACTGAACTTGTACTTTTGGCAGCCTGTGAAGGGAGCTGCAGGCTTCGAGCTGCCCTCAGTCCAGGGGGTGGGTGCAGGGCTTATTCCCTGAGTCAGGCCTGGTGGAGAATTGCAGCAAGGTGTCCCTTCAATTCTAGGAGTCAGAGAGAGAGGCCTGGATTGGCACTAGGCAGCTGGGGAGAGGTAGTAGAGGGGCGAGGCTGAGGTGGAGGGTGATTTGCCTGGAACTCTGCAGTTCAGGCCTCTAGACATCCAGCTGAGCAAAGCTGTAACTAAGATCCCCCTGCAGAGACTGGGAGTGCAAATAGACTTTCAAGTGTATGTGAGGAATATGTGTGTGTATGAATGTGTGTGTACTTAAGAATCAGATCTTGTGTGAGTGTGTAGATGCACATGTGAATGTGCATGAATATGTGAACATGTGAGTGTATGTATGCATGTGTGTGTGTGTGTGTGTGTGTGTCATGTGTCATGTAAAGAGACAAATAGGCTGATGGTGGAGCTAATATTCTCACCCCTTACTTTCTCAGTGTCATTTGAGACACTTGTTGGCCTTGGCTCTCTGTAAGCCCCACACCTCAGCCTACTTTTGCTTCCCTCTGGCTCGCCCCTGGCCCTTCTCTGCAGCTGGCTGCTTGCTCTGTTTGGCTTTTCTTTCTGGACAGGGCTTCTTTTCTCCTATTTCTTCCCCTCTGCTCACAACTGCCACCCTCACCTGAAAAGGCCCTCTGCTTGAGGGGGAGGGCTTCGTTCACCCAAATGAATATTTGAAATTATTTGAGCCGAATAACAGAACTTGTGGGGTGACGGAAGCATTCTCTGTCCACACTGCCCAGTGCAATGACCAGTACTCACAGACGAGTTACTGAGTACCTGAAATGTGGCTGGTGTCACTGAGGGACTGGATTTTTTTTTAATGCATACAAGAGCCGGGGTGTAGGCCAGAGGTGTGGGGTGGTGACAGGATTCACCAGAGACAGAGTGGGGACAGAACAGGTGGAGTGACTGAAGTATACTCTTGAGGGGAGCAGTGGGTGAGATAGGTGAGGTCTACTGTGCCATGTGGGTGAGCTCCCTGGGGGGATAGCTTCATTGTGCTGAGACTCAAACCCTTGTGCCACCAGGGAGGCCCCCTGAGGGACTGGATTTTTAATGGTTTTATTTTAATTAAATTAAATTTAAATTATCACATGTGGCTACCATCTTGGACCTCCCACGTCTAGGGAAGTGAACCCTGGAAGAATCATCGAGTTCAGTTATAGTGTGTGGGGGCTTGGGCTTATTTATCCTTAATCAGAGGCTCTCAGAGTCAAGTTTTCTTGGATGGCACATTCTAGTCTTCAAAAGTGGCTTAACTGCCTACTCAGGTGAAGCAGAAGCTTCCTGTATTGGCTGCACCGATGGAGCTCAGGCTGATTTATTCCACCACCTTTCCTCTAGCACCCTGCCTCCATGGCTCAGATTGTCCCACAACAGGGTGCTCATGGGTATCCCAGTCTCAGGGTACCAAGTATTCCAGCCACTGTCTGCCAAGGAGATTATTTCACCTCCAGGGATGCATTGAGCTTGGGGTGCATTGGGCTTTTGTAAGCCTCGAAGTTTATGCAATTTTAAGGGCTTCTTTAAGAAAGCACACATCAAATTTTATATACAAAATTAAATACAATTGTGAAAATTTACTAAGAACAAGAAATAGCATTCAACGTAAGTTTTCAAAACCTGTCATCTACCACCAACAATACAGAAGCTAGAAAAATACCCAAATATTTCAATAAATCATTTGCTTATCAAACTTCAATTGTGTGTGTGCATATATTCTTCGCATCTTTAGGCTGAATGCTCTTTGATCATTCAGAGCTGAATGCTCATCATGTGATAATGATTTTGTAATTTTTTCTAAAGGGTTGCTGAAAAGTTCATTGTGCTTTTATGCAGACAGAATGGGAAACTCTGTTTAGCACATTGTTGCAATGCCTAAAACACAATTGAGCAGAGACTGACACTTTTTCTTGTATAGCTACAGGCTTGGGTCCAACAATGTTGGGGTTTTGATAGTATCTCTTTTGCATAATTCCCATCAAAAAGGGGAAAAATACCTGATATATTCATAACTATATTAAATGTATTATCCAATAGATTTCTGACAGGAGAAAACTTTCCTTTTTGAGTAGACTTCTACTCAAAAACTAAGTTCTCCTACAATTCTACATGTATGGTGACTGGGAGAATTTTCCAGATACTAGCTCTTTGCTGTGTATTTCAATCCTTACTGTTCGTCCAAGATCCACGAACCTCAGGGGCAGGTGTTGTACCTGTGAGCTCTGAGACAGTGAGTCAGCCCAGTGGTGTGGCAGGCAAGTTTCTGGAAGCCAGAGGGAACTGTAGGGTGGCATCTGGCAACACCTTGTCATCCAAGTGACTGTAAATCACAGACCTAAATCCCATACACATCACTAAATTTAACCCCAAGTCACTTCCCCTTAGCTGGGTCCCAAATGCCCACAGCCATTGTCACACCAGCTGACATGAAAGGAAGAAGGAGACATCGGAGTATGAAGAGATGATGTTCGCCACCAGTTGGAGCTAAACATTAAAGTATCTTGATTTTGTGACTTTCAAAAACTTTTAATTTTACAGCGCTGTGACTATATTGTCTAGACCTTGGAAGGAGCCTGTGCAGAAAGGCCCCTAGAAACTTTCCTTCATTAACTGTAAGACTCATCTCATTTGGCCGCTGCTCTGAGCCTCAGGGCCTTCATCTTTAAATGGGAAGAAGGGGGCCCATCACTGATATTAGATGTACTTGAAAACCCACTACTGTCGACCCTGGGGAGGTCATTGCCAGAAGGTTGACGAATGGATGAATGAGTGAGTGAGTGAATTCATGTTTGCTAGGGCAGCTACTTTCAGTCAAGTGGGCTGCTTTGAATTCAGCATCCTCCTGAGTGCTGAGAGGTCCTCAGGGAGCCCCCATTCGAGCCAGAAAGGGGCCTGAGTGTCAGCCCACACCATGTTCACAGAAGAGGGAACACTCAAGGGCATTTGAGTGGACAGATATTGGTGGGTTTTCTTTAAGTTTTTCTGCTCATGACGTCCCACATGCTATGATTTGGGGGGATTGTACCTGAGTTATCAGATGAAGGCCAGAGGAAATTATTGAGTGATATGAAGTTGGAATATGGTTCAGAGCCTACCCCGCATAAGAGAATCTTCCGCTGATCATGTGGGGACCTGCTACTTTTAGAATCTGACAAAATTCCATGGCCAGACTTAGAAAATTAGTTATTGGGCTAAGATAGTTGTTGTTGGGCTAAGAGGCATATTCTGAGGCTCTGGTCCCCACTGGGGCCTGCCCTGTGGGACTTATGCCCTCTGTCAGCATGGCAAATAGTTGGAGGGGTGGGGTATGGGACCGCTGAACAGAGTCCTGAGGGTACAGGGAGGACCCTGGGCTTCATGACGCGATTTGGTGAGGCTCCAGCAGAGGCTCCCTGTTCTCAACTTCGATGCCTTCATTTATAAATGATGTGATCAGTCATGATGACCTCAAGTTCCTTCCAATGCTGACCGTACAGGATTTAACAAATTTGAGAATGCTGGAATTAACCCACCCCAGGGTTCAGCCTTTTGAGGATGAGATGGGCAGTGTGGGCAGAAACACAAATTTTCAAAGGCGTGGTGTCCTAATTCCAGTTGTCCCTCTTCCCTACCCTCCCCCACACACCTCCCAGTTCTGCATCAACATCGTCTACAGCCCTGGGGTCTCCTACCAGCTGTGACAACTGTGTTCAATGGCGCTGCAGGAATGTCCCTTCAGTTGGTGGGTGGCTTGTGCTCATGGGCAGCTGAGTGAGAGAAGCGTTGTAAAGCAGTTTTTCAAAACAGAAAGGAAGGTGTCTGTCTGTATGCTTAGGAAAATACCTGATAGGCTCCCCTGCTGGCACAAGGGGTTAGGGTACAGCATTATGAAGTTGTCTGCAGCCACTGTGGCACAGGTTTGATGGGTTTGATCCTTGGCCAGGGAGCTGACCCACATGGCGCAGCAGACCTCTCCTGACCCGCCCGCTGCTCCCCTCAGCAGTGGACTTCCTTGATCTGCCTTTTCTGCTCCCCACTCTGTCTCTGATGAATCCTCTCACCCCTGCACCTCTGGCCTGTACCCCAATTCTTGTATGCATAAATAAATCTTAAAAAATAGAATTAATTCAGAATAGTAACAGGGCTCTTGGCTACATAGTAAAGTGATAAATCACTTACGTTTTTCTTAGTGCTTTTCAGTGTTTCTACCTAGACTTTCTGTCTACAGTGTGTGCTGTTGCAATTTTAAAGTGGGGGAATGGGTGAGAGGAGTTGATGGGGAAGGGTGTGGGAGCCCTTGTCTTCCAGGGAACTCCTAGGGCAGAGGCTTGCTCACATTAGCTGGCAGAGGATGGTGTGGGGAACTTGTTAAAACCTCAGGTTTCTGGGCTTCTCTCCCAGAGACCCTGACTCTGTGGGTCCAGGTGGGGCCCAGAATCTGCTGCTTACACAAACATCCCAGGGTCACCCTTGGTGAATGCTGGCCTAGGTCACTTTATTTTTTTGGCACTGGTTAAAAGAATTGTCAGGAGAGATCTAGCTCGGTGCGGGCCAGCCAGCCAGACACACAGCAGGTCAAGCTGAGTCTCCAAAATTACGTCTCCAGATGGAGGTGGCTTTGGGACAGGAGGGTAAAGCTGGCAGTTGTGGGAAATGACATGCAAAACCTCAGAAGAGTAGGTTGTGCCAATAACAACTTGCCATCAAATTCTCTGCCTACCAGTCTGCTTCTGGCAGGCATGGGTCAGGGGAATTCTCCTTGGGTCCCCAGAGCAGTGGGTCCACAGTAAAAGTTCTGGTCCAACTGCTTATAGCTGCATGGTTGCAGGTGAGGCTCAGCTCTCAGCTTTAACTTAGAGTGCTATAAATGGTGTCACCAACCTCATAAGGAGAATGTTCCAGAACAGAAGGTCATGAACATAAGTTACCCGTCCTTCTCACTCCTTGGCTGCTTGGGAGAGGGTGGCGTGAGGAACCTGTGAGCCACAGGATATACACGCAGCCCTGTTTCCGGGCCTGCTGAGGTCCTTTTCACAACAGCGTCACTGCAAAGCAGCCAGCCCTTTGATGATAATTACTGGCAGGGCCACTCAGCTGGCCCAGCTTGACCTGGCAGCTCCCTCCTATTCCCATCCTCACTAGCTGTCTCTTTATGTCTCAGAGTTTGTAGATGTCTGAGCACACTCTTGTTGTTGTGGTCAGGGGTCCCCTGAATGGTATCCCTCAGGCCACCACTAGGACTTTGCTTAACCTCCAGGCCTCTAAGCAGTCAGAGGCTCCCTTCTCCTATGCGTTATCTTATTATTATTATTTTTTAAAGATTTATTTATTTGTATAGAACTGGGGTACAGGCCAGAGATGCAGAGGTGAGAGGATTCACCAGAGACAGAGTGGGGAGCAGAACAGGCAGATCGACGAAGTACAACGCTGGGGGGAGCAGCGGGCGGGTCAGGAGAGGTCTGC
>NW_004567109.1:22351054-22356730 GCF_000260355.1 Condylura cristata | reverse complement strand
AACTCATGCGGAAGCGGCTTTAGATTCTCAGTGCTGTGCTTTAACCCGCTGCGCCACCAGGGAGGCCTGCTTCTCTTTCTACTCCTAAGTTCAGCCCCCCTTTTCCAGCCATCCTGTGAAACCCCCAGTCCACTCAGGGCCTGGAGTTGGCCTGAGGGCAGAGGGGTGTCTGCATGAGACCCCAAGACTGGAGTTTCTATGTGGGCTGCCATCTTTCTCCCAATTTACGCGGAAACACAGAGGTCCAGCCAGACAGGGAGAGCCTTTGGCTCCTTTTCCCTCTTCAATGTAGCTGTTTATCTGAGAGAAACAGGTCTGCCCTGTGGAACGTTTATTTGGTTTCTTTGGCTGATCCTGGGAACACACCTGCCACTCTCCACTTCCTGCAAATCTAGCAGTTTCTTAGAAAAGGAGCACATTCCTGAAAATATATGGTGTGGTTTGGGGGTGAGAAGTGGTTTCTTGGATTTTTATGATTTAATGTGTCTGCAAAAACATGAAGCCACAAGATAAAAATACAGACTGTCTTTTATGAGAAAGTAGACTTCCCTTAGGGTTAGGGGGCTAGTCATTTTAGCTTTTATAATGGGTTTTGTTGCTTCTAAGTTTTCATGTTTTCTTCTTGCTCTAAACACATCACAGCTGGCAGTGTTCATGACAATGATACTTCCCTTTGGCCAACTAAATGTTGATGGAAATTTTATAAGACAAACGAGAAGCTGAATTGACTTAGATCTTATTTAAAGTATCTTTTGAAAGTGGGATATTGAAAAATATATATCATGTAAATTATGAAAATGAGACCTATAACATGTAAAAAAATTTAATTATAATTATATGTAGTTCCTACATAAAGATTATATTATCATATATTATAGTTATAAACACTTTTAAAACATAAAAGTAAGATATATGTATTTTATACACACACACATATATATTTAGGGCTCTATACTAATGTATATATTTGGATTGTGAAATAACAAAAACCCAACTAAGTTAATTTTAAAAATCTAATAGGTTATTTAAAGATCAGATATTTTGGGCCCTCCCTGGTGGCGCAACGGGTTAAAGCACAGCACTAAGAAGCTAAAGCCACTTCAGTATGAGTTTGATTCCTGTCCAGGGAGGTGACCCACATGGCATGGCAGATCTCTCCTGTCTTGCCCGCTGCTCCCCTCAGCAGTGTACTTTGTCAATTAACCTGTTCCACTCCCCATTCTGTCTCTGGTGAATCCTCTCACTGCCCCTGCACCTCTGGCCTGGACCCCAGTTCTGTATGCATAAATGAATAAATCTTAAAAATAAAGATCAGATATTTTCATAAAGATGGTAGCTGCATCCCAAATAGCAAGTAGAAGAGGGCTTCAAAAAGCTATTCAAAATTAAAGGTTTTCAGAGTCAGGAAAATTGGGCAAGATAGGGAAAGAGGGAGTTGTTTCATGCACCCTATCTATGGGGAAGGATTACTACATGTGACAGATTATTTTGTCTTCCTTTGGGAAATGGAAAAGATTACTTCATTGGTGCTGACCAGAAAATTCCCTTCTGACCAGCTAGGATGACATTCCCAGGGTAGGCCCAAACCACAGGGAAGTTGAAACAGCACTCAGGTTAAGTGGTGAGTCTTGGCGCATCTCAGCCACAGCACCTCTATTTGGGGCCTGTCGCTTTCTTATTAAAGCAATTCATGCAACATAGACTTATATATGTATATACCTTATTATTTATTATTTATTTATATAGGAGTATACTTATGTACTCCTATATATACTCTACCATCAGTTCTCATGGTTGTGGCAAGTAGGCAGGAAATAGTCCCTAATGTATTTATCAATATTTGTAGAGCAGAAGTAGGTTTATATTTGAAATAATATGCTTATTGCTGACCATGAACACTTTGGGAAAACTTTCAAGTTAGAATTTGCAACTGATTGCGTATATGTTACCAGAAAGTTTGAGCAAACCATGCCGAGTTTTCAGAGCTTTCAGCGATAAGGTTCTCTTTTGGAGGAAGAGGCAGACCTGCACTGGGCAATTGAAACGGTGAAGTCAGGTTGAATGCTTTCAACCATTCCACCTTGACCTAGCCTTGGTTTCTCTCTTCTGATGGCTCATCTTTAAAACGGGTGTTGTGATAGCACCTGCCTCTCATGGTGTTATGAAGGTTACGTACGATAATGCCTGACGCGGACCCGGCTCAGTGTCTGGCCCATATAGCAGCTGTGCATGTTTTTGCTTTTAGGGCATCATTGCCATGGTCCTCTCCATCCCCAGCATCATCACCATCTTAATGACCATCTGCTATGTGTCAGGGCTTGGCTGCAGTCAGCTCCTTCTCCAAGGGGACTTCAGCTCGAGGACTTTGCATTATGGGATTTCCTAACTCAGTGTTTCTAGGTAGTTTAGCTGAATAACAAGGACAGTTTCTGAGTTTCATATTCGAAGTTCTAGAGTTTGTGTACCCTCTGCATCTCAGTCTTCTTGGTTATCAGTACCTTTAGATTAATGGCCTGTGTTTACACCAGCGAGAGGGACACTTTCTCCTTCACAGGAAGGAGCCTGCTGGTGTTGTTACCTGATCTGAGATTCGGTAGGTCTTGGCTCCTGGGACCGTCTCTTCAGCTTTCCTGATTGCTCTTGGGTCTGAAAGCCACACAGCAAGGGCAAGGAGGCCACAGAGAGGTCAGACTGCTGTCATGCTTCTCTTTTCAGATGACTGCCTCATGTCTGGAGACCTTGAAAACTGATCTTGAAATCCAGGGCTTAGTCTGTTCAGTGGTTTTTTTTTTCTTTCTTTCTTAAATTAAAATAGAATCTCTCAAGGGCAGAAGTTGTCTTTCTTCTTTATTGTCCTCCCCCACCAAACCCTGTTCCTGCCGAAGGTGACCTGCAGTTTGTTAGGTGTTTGTAAAGCTGGGGCTGCTTTGAGGGGTCACAAAAGTGCCTGTGGTCACCCTAACAGTGCTCCTTCTCTGCTAGATAGTGCCACTGACTTTAACTACTGGGCTCAGCTCCCAGTACTGCCACTTACTAATGGAGGACCACGGGGCACTTAACTGACCTCTCGGGCCTCACTTTCATTACCTGTGAAATGGGGCTAATAATGACCCCCACCTCTCAGAGCTGCTGCTGTGAACTGTGATGACTGGGAACCACACCAGGCACATTGGCCGCGCTCTGGAGATTTGCTATGATAGTGTCGCCTCCCTGAGTGACTCCTTGGGCTGCAGGCTTCCTGACTTCTCTGAAAAAATTAGTAGAAATCCCTGGTGTTCTTCCAATACAAACTATGGGAAAGGAAATAGAAGCAGGATCTTCTCAGTGTGGTGCCCCCAGTATGAAGTCTGTAAAATTTGTCCAATGTGCTTTCCAGGTGAGAATATCCAGAGTGGTGGGAACAGGTACAGATGGGCCAGGGAGGTAAAGCAGGGGCTGTTTGCTGGAGCATTGGGAATGAAGTGAGTCTGCCTGAGAGGCTGTGACCCTGAACTGGGGTGTTCCTGCTTCATTTAAGGCATGCTGTGCAGTGCTCCAGAATATGTTACAGCAGAATTGGTTTTAATTTATGTTACTTAAGAAACGTATGGTATTTTCAGTAAGAGAGGAAGAGGAGGTCATGGAATACAAACCGCCTCAAGGTAATGCATGCAATGGAAAGTTGGGGTCCCTGTGTTGTGATCCATTGAGGGAAATCGAGCTTTGCACAGCCCGTGTATCTTACTTGAGATCTGCCCTGAGCAGAGATGCCTGGGATTCCTGTGGTGCATTGCACACCCCTTGCAGTCAGGCCAGGTGGCCTTGATGTTGGGATGATGCACTGCCAGGGAGGCTCCTCTGGACAAGTGCAGATAATATCACGTGAGCAGAATGCCAACCCATCTCAACCCCATAGTGCTTTCAGCTAGGGTGTCTATTCCTTGAGGACTTGAGACAGGTGGGGGCTGGATCTTTCTCAGTTTTGGATTTCCAGCAAGGGTTCAAGAAAGACCTTAGGTGCTTACACAATTATAGGAAGGGCCCTTCCCAGTGGTACAACAGGTTAAAGAGCAGCACTATGAAGCTATCCACAGCCACTGCAGCACAAGTTCAATCCCCAGCCAGGGAGGTGACCCACAGTGGCCCGCTGCTCCCCTCAGCAGTGTATTTCAGTAGCTCTGCCTGCTCTGCTCCCTGCGCTGTCTCTGGTGAATCCTCCTCTAACTCTGGCCTGTACCCCAGCTCTTGTAGCATAAATAAATAAATCTTTTAAAAAATGAAATAAAATACATAGAGTAGCAATTTGGGGTGACTTCGGCAGGTAATGTTAGAAACGAGGCAAATGCAGGTAGTGTGACCTTCCCAGCCCCGGGTCACTTCACTTGCCTTCTCTCACGAACCCCCTCTTGTTGCTGGAGCAAGGGGTTTGAGTGGAGGCCTTCCTGCTGTTACTTGGCTCCTTTGATGGATTAGAGCAGGCAGGGGAGGGAAGGAGGGAGACAGGGAAGGAAAGAAGAGGGGAATGAAGACTTATGTGCATACAGTGGGTTTAGGCCAATTCTGCTTCCACCTTTGCTTGTTGAATTTGGATTCTTTAAGGAGTGTGCAAGTGCGTGTGATTTTGTGCATGTGGTGTTGTGGTGTTTTCCTTTTCCACTCTCTGTCCACCACCACTTCAATTTCATCCATTGCAAACGTAGCTGTAAAGTAAAACAAAAGGACCCAGCATCACATGATCAGATGTTCACATCTGTGCTAATGAAGTGATTATTCAGAGATAATCTTATACTTTTCTTCTATGAAATGATTTTATCTGACCCTTAGGGTTTGGTTTTTTGTTTGTTTGTTTGTTTGTTTGTTTTTTAAATCTATTGAAGCACAGCAGGACGTTGATATACTTTTGGAGAAATGAGGATGAACCCTTGCAGAATAGAATATCCTTAAAACTGGTGACTAGTTTTTACCATAGTTTCATGTGTCCTAGAGCAAAGTTTTGCAAATTGCTTGCTCTGTGGGGGCAGAAACATAAATCCTCTACAGTGCCAACTAATTCATGGGGCTTAATTGGTGCTTAATTCATATTTGTGGATTGCTAGATGTGAAATTAATTAAAAGACACTCTTAGTTGCATGGTTCCAAAGAAACTTGCCAGGATCCCTTGGTGTACTTTACAAATGAAATTAGACTTCATGGGAGTTGTAAAATCATATGTATGTATGTTTCTTTAATCTCAAAAGCATTTCTCATTCTGGGTTTACTTCCTTTAATTTCGGCTTTCATCCTTTTTCTATTGTAGTGTTATTGGTGAGTTTACTCCAGCACTAGTTTGGAAATCAGTTAATTTTGTTGACTCTATGTTCAGGAAAAGCATTGCTTTGGTTTCCAAGTTCTAGGTAATGAACACCACAACACAGGTAAAAGGAATCTCATTCATACCCCCCTTTTTAAATATTAGCCTTGTTAAAATCCACGTAATAGTATTGTTTAGTATGGGTTCCTCCCTTTAATATGAAATGTTAACTATATAGCCCATACATAATTATATATTTTGTGATAGAGTTGAATGTAAACAGGAGGGTGCTGAGCCTCAGAAAGTTGAAATATACCTGCTATAGAGCACAAAACACAGTGTAACTGACTGCAAATAAAGAGCTAGAATTCATGTATAAATATGGTTTGTGCATCTTCAAATGTCCT
>NW_004567109.1:22342706-22350679 GCF_000260355.1 Condylura cristata | reverse complement strand
TGGGTGTGGGCAATGGTGGGAAGGTCCTCCATACCAATCAGCAATAACAGCACAAACAACTCCAGGAACTGTACTTCTCCAAAAAACAATTCCTCACTCAGGTGGAGGAGCATAACCGCCCCCACCCCACATACATACTCTGGCGTGTGATTTCTTGGACTCCCTCTTCTGAGTCCCCGAACCTCCGTGGAGAGCGCAAATAAACTCCACTTATCTTGATACCTAAAACTCTCGCACGATCTTTCTTCTTCATGCACCCATCTTTCAGAAAGCAGGATTTTAGGAGCTAGCCGTGTGTGAGGACTTGAGTTTTTAGGGCCGCAGTAATTCTTTGATGCATGTCCCACTTTGTTGATAAGGAAGGCGAGGCTGGGGTGCAGGCGAATAGTGCCCGGGGAGGCCAGTTTTGCAGAGCCTACAACCCAGGGAAGGTCCCCTGTGCTGTTTCGTGGCTCCACAGTAGCATCAGTGTCTCCAGTGATACTCATTTCATTGAAATGTGGTAAGCAGTAGAAGAGGACATAACATATTTTAGGACCATTTCTATCCAAAGTGGATATGTTTTATCCATGTTGATGCTTAGCTATTCAGAAAATTTGGCTGACAGGAGTACGATAGTTTTTCCAAGTACTAAATTTTGGACATTTAGGGGTGACTAGATAACATTTGAAAAGATAATACTGGGAGATCTTGACTGAAATAATCACTACTGTAAAGTGAACCCAAAATTCAGCAAAACTATTTTTTTTAAAGATTTCTTTATTTCTGCATACAGACCTAGGATATAAGTAGGCCAGAGGTGTAGGGGCGGTGAGAGGATTCACCAGAGACAGAGTGGGGAGCAGAACAGGCAGATCATGGAAGTACATGCTGAGGGGAGCAGCAGTTAAGACTGGGGAGTCTGCTGCATCATGTGGGTCACCTCTCTGGCCCAGGATCAAACTTGTGCTGAAGTGGCTGCATCTACCTCTATAGTGCTGTGGCTTAACCCTTTGCACCACCAGGGAGGGCCCAGTGGAACTATTTACTTAAGAGGTTATTTAGAGCCATCCCGAGGGCCCAGGCCCGGAGACCACACTCAGATGTCTAGGAATGACAGTTTCTTCCCCTCCACCTTGTAGGATGTGTCCTACAAGGGTGTTACATGCGCAGAAAGAATACACGATTATTCAATAAACACTGAAGATTTATAGTTAATTTCTAACATTTTTAGTTAACCAAAGGAGGTTGGTTTCTAACATTTTTAGTTAATGATAAAGGAAGAATACTATTTACAATTTTAAAGTATCTCTTAATCTCACAAAGTCAACTCAGTAGAGCTGTCTGTGTATGGGAAGTTGTAAGGACCAAGCATAAATTCAATACTTTATCCTGAGGATATCCCCATAGAAGTGAGGGTATGCTCACGCCTTCTCATACTCCTTCTTCTAGCAACCCCTAAACATGACTTGGTGGGATTATATTTGGGGTAACAGGAGGTGGTGGTTCTTTTCATGGGGCATCTTCACAGCAAACAGAAACAATTGTTTGCTGACTCCAGCCTCTAAAGTGGAGTCAGGGTAGAGGAGACAGTTCCAAAGTATGTAGAAGTCTTTCATTCTTTCCAGAACACAGAGATAATATTTAAAACAGAAAAGAACCATGGTTGAGATTTAGAAGACCTGGATTTAATAATAATAAATATATATGGCACACACATTTGTTGAGCATTATATATATGCCAGGTACTGTTCTAAGAACTTCACAAGTATTAATTTACCTAGTTCCCTGAATTAAGTAAATTAAGAAAAAAATCCTCTTAAGTAGATCCTATTATTGTTCTTGTTTTACAGATAAGGAAACCGAGGCACAGAGAGAGGTTAAGTAACACTCAGTTTTCCTGTTACCAAGCAGCAGAGCTGGGACTTGCATCCAGGCCATGAGCCTGACCAGAGGCTCACCCCTTTTCCTTGCCTCAACTTACCTCTCTAGGGTCAAACACTGTGACCTAGAGACGTTGCTTAGTTTGGGATAGCATGGACTCAAACAATGTTCCCAACATGTTTTGGAGAACCACAAAAGACTATCATTTAAAAATTTTGACAACTACCATGTACTCTTAAAATCACTTCACAGAAACAAGAACCAGATTAACAATCCCCAAAGTTAGAAGAGCACTGCCTCTAATTAAGGAACAGTCTTCCCCAAAAAGAGTCCTCAGCTTGATTCCAACCTACCTCCAGTCCTTTGGCAAATATGCCTTGAGTATCCGCGATAGGCTAGTGATGGGGGTGAGGACAGACCTAATTCTCACTCATGTATTTGAGGGGGTGACAGTCACTCATAAGTGAAAAGTGGCGTAATTACACCTTTGTGAGATGGTCAGAGGGTAGGAGCACAGCTCAGGAATGGTGTGTGAATGCTCTGATGAAGGTCTCTCCCAGGCAGTGAAGAGATAGCATGGGTCAGGGTGTGGGTGGGCCATTGCCGGGCAGAGACCCAGGGAAGTGCCGGGGGGCATGAGGAAGGGCCAGGAGGCCTGAGGGAGCTGACTTGGGGCTCAAGAGCAGGCTCTCTGGCTGAGCAGGTCAGGTACACCTTCTCACTGAAGGGCAATAGAAACCATAGCCAGGGGTTAAGCAGGGCATGCCATGATTTGTAGATATACTTTGTGGGATAACTTGATATGTTAGGTAAACAGATGAAGAAGGTAAATGGGGAGTCTAGGCAGGAAGCTCATGTTTCAAGGAGAGGCAGAGGTTAAAAAGGCCCTGGCCAGGATTAGGGTAGACGGGAACCTATAGGGAGCCCTGAAGGGGAAGCCATAGGAGTCAGCCTCTGCCCAGGAGGGGTTGGGGTAGGGAAAGGCCGTCTCATAGCAGGGAAGCTCAGGGGACAACTACACAGTGTGGGGGCAGGGGGTGCCACGTGGAGGTGCTGGGCTGACAACCACAGAGCTGTTCCTGAGGGTCTCGGAAGGCTAAGGGGAGGGGAACTTCCTGGTACCCCGAAGGAGAGGTGGCTTGGAGGGAGCCTCGACCTTCAGTCCTGGGTCAAGCTGCCAGTGTTCTGGCTCCCTCTCCCTGTGAGGAGGGAGGTGGGGAATGCCCTCACTGACTCTCCCCTCCCAGACCCCAGCACACTGACTCTCCCCTCCCAGACCCCAGCGTCTCACTAGTAAGGACTTTAAGCGCGAACCCGGCCCTCCCTGTGGCATAGCGGGTTAGGAAGCAGCACTGCAAGCTAGCGGCAATCTCTTTGCCTCAGTGTGAGATCAATCCCCGGCCCCGGAGGTGACCCACATGGTGCGGCAGACCTCTCCTGACCTGCCCACTGCTTCCTGCTCTGTCTCTGGTGAAGCCTCTTTTGGCTGCTGCACCCCAGTTCTGTATGCATAAATAAATAAATCTTAAAAAAAAAAAAGCATGAGTTAAAAGTGAACCCACTGACACTTTCTATTACTCAGGGTAAGTGGGGCTTTTCTCGTGAAGTTCACCCTACGCAGGTATGGCTCTGGGAAACCAGACAGAAGGGCTCTGAGATGAGACCCAGGTTTGTAATGGGGCAGCAAGGCGGAGAAGGAAAGACTTGGGGAGAAAAAGGCAGCTGGGGCTGACCAAGGCTGAGTCCCCTGTCCTCGGGGACTGGCATCTCTGGGAACCATGGACAGTACCCCTGGGGCTCTGCTTTTTCCCTGTGAAATCAGCCATCAGACTGAATAGCCTCTGCAGTTCCTTCTGGTTTTGCTGATCCTCTGGGGACTTCCTGAGTATTTCTCACATGGAGTCTCGAATCTCCTGCCCCTGCCTGGGCACCATATAGGAAGAAAATGGCCAGGGCACCACAGGCGGGTCAGGGTCTGGCTTTCTGCGCTGCAGGTGAAGCCTCACCTCAGATCCTTACTGCCCGGTGTGTGGCCCAGACAACCACATCTGTGAGCCCCCAGTGGTGGGGACTCCAGCCCCAGGAGAAGAAAAGCTTTTCTCTGTGGATTTGCATGCTAGGCTGCTAAGCTTAGCTCAAACAGGGGTCCCTGAATGACAGGAAACCAGTGGACACTGCAGACCTCCTTGTCGCCTTCCAGAGCACCCCAAGGGAAATCCCTGCAACTCACTGTGCTCCCTCTTCCCTCTTTTGGCTCCTGTTTACAAACTTGGTGGATAAAATGAAAAATGCAAATGGCCATTTGTGCGATCTGTAAAGGGAAATTGGGAGCACAGGAGCTGTATTCCAGATGGCACTCCCAGGCAATAAAAAAACCATTCCAGTGGCACCCAGAGTCTTTACAAGCTCAGAAGGTGGCAGGCGCCCGTGGGCAGGGGCCGCTGCCCTCCCCTGGGACCATCTCATGATGGCATTTTCTGGAGCAGAGCTGGGGGCAGATGCAGTGAAGGGCAAGCAGGGTGGGAGGAAGTTCTGATACTGGAAGGAGGCCAGACGAGGCATCTTCTTCACATCCTGTGGGGTCCCTCCTGTCCTGGGCCCTAGAGACTTGTCTCCTTCACCCTCTGTTGGCGTCCTGACTCCTTACCCTATTTAAAGCTTCCTGGCTCCAAGACTCTCTGCCTCGGAGGAATTATAATCCCCTCCTTCTCTTGGTCCTTGTCTGCCTCCTCTTCCTTTCTGAAAGGAGGCGGGGTGGGGGGAGGTATGTCAGAGTTTATTAAGGAGAATTTATTATTTCTCTGAAAATAAAATGAAGCCTCTATGAAAAAAATCTGTCCGTGAGAATATAGTAAATCTAAGTTTACTGATTCTCACTTGGCATCTTGAGAAGCTGTCTTGCATGAAGAGTGAGCCCCTCTGGATGTGTCTGCAACATTGCAGTAGGAATGTGTTTGCAAATGCACAGGTCTGTAGTTTTGATAATACTCATTTGATGTGCTAATAAACGAGACATTTCCTGAACTTTGTTGAGCACAGTGCTAGGCTTCCAGGTTCCAGAGGGACCATTTGGGCCAACTCTTATGTTCAGGCGTGTAAGATGTTATCACTATTTCATAGGGAGCAAGCTTGTTGGACTGAACTGTGTCTTTGTTCCTTGCTCCACGATCATATATTGAAATCCTAACCTCCTCTATGACTGTATTTGGAGACAGGGTCTTTATCTGGAATTCTGTCTGTGTTTTTAAAAGTTATTTAAGCCTTATGGAAAAAAAAAAGTATCAGTGTCTCCACTGACTGGATGAGAAGGTCGAGGCTTGGGTGCTTGGGGCCATGTGCAGAATCAGACCCCTGTAAGGCAACCCTGCCTCCAGGCCCAGCTCTCCCTCCCAGCTCCGTTCCTGCCTGGTGGTCACGGGACAGCCTTGAGCAGGTATGTTCTAGACCTTTAAAGCAACCATTGGCTGTTTTTCCCCTTGGGTAATGGGCTAGTTCAGCTGACATCTGAGTTTGCCGTTGCTGCTTTAGGGTGAATAGAAACAGTTTGAGACTGCTCCCTCCAGAGGTGTGTCCACTGTCATGATTTTGTCCATCCGTCTGGCTGTTTATTTGCATGAAAGTAGCCACATGCAAATAGATATTAAGTGTTGGGGCGACATTGCCCACTCTCACGCTACAGATAATTGTGTGCTTGTGGAACACCTGCTCCGTGCTTTGGGCACACTGCTGAAGAAAATAAACCTCTGTTGGAGAAAGCTTATGTTCTAGGGCATAAAACAAAAACGAAAGCCAACATAATAATAATAATGATAATGATAATGATAATAATAATAATGATAATGATAATAATAATAATAATAATAATAATGACCCCACCAAAAAACCATGAAAAATTGCATAAGCTCTTAGTGGTGATCAGTTCTAAGAAGAAAAAGAAATCTGGATAATGGAGGAGGCTGGTGTGCTCAGAGTCAACATCAGCCGGGAGAGAAAGTGGGGTCCGCTTCTGGGGGCTTAGGACAAGGGGAGCGAGAAGAGCAAAGACGGAAGCAGGGAGCCTGGGTAGGAGGCTGTGGCAGTCGTCCAGGGAAAAGAGGCAGGCCTGGGCGACAGCAGAGCAGGGCAGGATATGAATGGATCCAGCCTGTCCTTCGAGATTGACCTGCTAGGCTTTGCATGCCCTTGGATTTCCTGCCTGTACTGCACAGAGGTGCATGGGGGGAAACCAAGTTAAACCATTTACCAGTCCACATCCCCGTGACTGTAGGCGTGGAGGGGAGGTGGACATGGCTGGGTGGACATGGCTGAATGAGTATGGCCTTACGTGCAGGCTGGGGACTTCCGGCCTGTGTATCTCAGGTTAAGCACACACTTTACAGGAAAGCTCACTGGCTACACAGCTCATTTTCTCAAAGGTAAGCAGGGGGCTCCCCTGGAGCCTGGGCACAGGCACCCAGAGCAGTGGGAATAGTTCAGGGTGTGTGGAAGTGTATGCAGGAGTGAGGGCAAGGAGGGGAGGTGTGAAGGGGCTGCTTGGGGGGACCAATAATAAATGTGGTAGCTTCTTCCAGAAACAGGCCAGGGGCCTGCAAACCATGGCCAACCTGTGAGCCCAGTCTAGGCCCTCAAACTAAGAATGGCTGTACATTTCATAGGGTTGTTTAAGAATATCAAAGAATAATACAATACAGAGAATCGGCAAACCTAAAATACTTTCTGTCTGATTCTTTCCAGAAAAGGCTTTCTGTAGATGGATAGTGGCTTGGGGGTAATAGGGGTCAAGACTAGAGTCCCATCTACCCCGCCTCATCTACCACTCCCCATGTGCTCCAGGACACTGGGTGGGCATCCAGAAATGCCATGCAGAATGCTCTCCCTGGAGCCGCTGCTGAATGTCCTCTCTAAGTCCTCCACAGCCTTAAAAGACTGAATGACTGGAAAGACCTGCACCAGCTCTCCATCACCGTGGCTGTGAGATGGAACAGTGTATAATTTGTAAGCTTTGGAGATGACAGTTTTGCTCGTCGCTTCTGAAATATACAAAGGTCGCTATTCCTGTTATGGGCATTCTGGCATCCGAGCACCCTTGAGACAGAGCTGAGGTTTAAGGCCAGACAGGTGTGGTCAGTCAGGACACAGAGTCTTGTTCCAGCTTCTGGAGTGATCTGTGAATGACCTCTGGCACAGTGACCTTCAGTGCTGCTGATTTCAGGAGACTGGTTTGTGGGAGGAAGAGACCAGCCTCATAGGTCTCTATGGACCAGTTGTATTCTTTGGAAAAACACCCAGTATGCCAGAGGTCAGCCAAGATCAGAGTGAAACTGATCCAAAAGAAGGCAATTTGGAGCAGAGGAGGTAGCTGGGGAGGGGACGAAAAAAAGAAGTGGAGTCAGGGGTTACTCTCTTGAACCTACTTGACCGTTTCTTCCAGGTAAGTTGGGCTCTGGGTCCAGACTCATAAATCCCACAGGAAGCAGCCAAGTTCCCTGAGCAGCCCGGAGAGCAGGCAGCAGTACAGACACAGTGGGCAGGTCAGGCGGCGGCAGGCTCAGGCTGCTGTGGAGCTCTAGGTCAGCCTGTCCTCTTGGCTTCCTGCTCTGGCTGACGAAGGGACTTCGACTCCTACGAGCGTGAGTGCTGCTCACCGCAGGCCCTGCTCCTGGGGGCTGGGTGCGGGGCTAGCCTCGTGGAGTAGTGGCCTAGCTCCACACTAAAGGCATGTCCATCCTCTGCCTTCCCAGGGCATACCCCGCAGACGAGGGCATCTGTGCCCACACTTTGAGAACTGCTGGTATTAAGCAGGACTGAAGATTCTTAGAAAGTTGACCTTGCTCTGCCTTGAGTGGCAAGCTTCGAGTCATTTGGATAGTTGTGCACCTCTGGGTCTCGTTCATGGACAGCAGGACTGAGACCCCAGCGGCAGTGGCCTGGCCTGCCAGCTGGGGGAGGAGCCGGCCTAGAGAACTGAGATTGTAGTGTTGTTTCTACCATAAAAGCCTTGTTGATTTCCTTGTCAGCGCTGTTGGGTCTGTTTGTGAGCCCAGAGCTCTGTGTTATGTTCTTTTTATGGTGTCTGTTTGCTTGTTTTTCCAAGTTCTGTAAGAGCTAAT
>NW_004567109.1:22319854-22341066 GCF_000260355.1 Condylura cristata | reverse complement strand
AAGAATACTGAGCTGAAGTGAGTGCTTTGGTGTGAAAACAATTAATTCCTGTGGTTCTTCAGAAGAAGAGAGGATTAGAAGTCGGGGCTCCCCAGCGGTCCTGTCCTCTGTGACTGAGAGGGACCCAGAGCAGCACAGGCAGACGGGCTGGCAGCCCTACACCGACCGGTTGTCTGGACAGGCAGCTCTATCACTGACACGGGATAAACCTTCAACTATGTCTTAAACTTTCTTTAACCAAAATTAGGCTGCCCCGGCTGGTCTGTGCCCCCTGCTTCCTGTTGATACCTGCCTTTTGCATGTTTTGTCCTCTTCCGTTCTTGTAAAACTGTCCTAACTATCCAGGTGTCCTCAGCTCCAAGCTGTTTCTTCACCTGCCACACTCCCACCTCCACCTCGCAGCCACTGTACTGCAGAATCCAGAACCACCTCCAGTTCATCCTTCATCTCCATTCCTAGATATTTATTTTGTGGTACCTTCCAGCTCTCTCTCCCGTTGCCAGCATCTTGATCCAATCTTAGGCACTGCCAGCCTGGGCTGCTGTGAAAGCTTCTCATCACCTAGTTTATTCCACATCTCCACAGAAAAGCCGAAGGATGTTAAGATTTTCCCTTAATTATGTTAATATGCTGTTCACAAGTTTCCAACTGCTCCCTATTGCTTACTGGATAAGGCCCAGACTCTCTGAAATCTGGCCTCCTTCCTACTGATCAAGTACCCTGCCTTGCTGCCTCCCTTATCCGAACCCCCCCTTTTGGACCAGGAGTACAGGAATTCACCCTAAACTCCCCCTTTTCCTGCTGCTCTCAGTCTCCCCTCTTTCCCAGAAGTTCCTTACTTCTTATCCACTCTGCTAAGGGCTCCCCGGTGCTACAGAGTAAGCACAACTGTTTCCCACAAACCAGCTTGCCTTCCCTGAGTATGCCTGCTGCCCCGGGCCTCTCGAGGCCCTCTCCGTTGGGATCTCCTTTTTCAGTCCTGACTTACTGTCTTGCCAGCATCTACCATGGAAAGGACAAAGGTCTTGCACTTCTTTATTGCCCTCAGCCCCTGCCCAGTGCAGCCCGCTCCTCTGGGATTTCTGGGGTGCCCCTCTTCTTGCCCTGTAACACTTGGCCTCTGTGAAATTCTTTTGGAGCAATTGCATTGCACTGCTGTTCATTGGCTCTGGCTAGGGAGTGACTTTGTACCTTTAGCGACAAGGTGGTCTCCAGATTGAGGATGGGGGGTGAGTTTTCTTTGAGGCCATCAGCCAATGTGCCCTGAACCGAGGGCCACAGAGAGCTGCAGCCTCTGCCAGCCCCTGGCCTGCCTCACCCAGTGCCAGCACCACTGGAGGAGCGTACTGAGGGGCTGGTGAAAAGGTCGCTCCTCCCTTCTAGTTTGGGATGTCACTTGTGTTGCCAAGAACTTAGTCCTGGCTTTGCCTCAATCTGAATCCACCTTCCTCTTGGAAGATCTTCTTCTTTTTGCTTTATTTTGGCTGCTAATTTTACTCATGTGCTGCTTTCAGGTTTGTGTGCTTCAGGTGTGCCTGCAGGAAAGCTGGCCGGGATTCTCACACCACCTGTGACTTCTTCCTTAAGACATGCGAGCTTTCCCGCTTTCCCTTTCCAACTGTCGTTAATGCCTGTGGGACCAAACCCAGCTAGATGCTCCACCTCCACTGTGACAGCCAAAATGAGGGAGATTTTAAGGAAAAATCCCCTTAGTGAAAAGCACAAGGCCCCCTAAAAACACTTCAAAATTCTGGCGAAAGATGGCAGATAACACACACACATACACGTATATATATTCAGACCCATTTCTAATCCAAGAGCACTTTGTTCTCTAAGAGCAGACAGCCAGCAAGGCTGGGACCCAGTGCCAGCTTATGGAACACAATGAAATTCTCAAGTCCTCTCAGGCGGTCCACCAGCTCACAAGAAAACTGCTGTGTCAATGGGTGCAGGGGAGTGGGATAAGGAGGGTGTCATGTCACACTACTGTATCAAAGCCAGATGGAAAGCAAGGGAGAAAAGATGCAGGTATGGCTGCAGGGAAACAGGCCCCTGGCCACACCTGGAAGTCTTTGCGCTGTGTTGGCTTTGCGTGGGAAGATGTTTGCTGTAAAGGACTGTGTCGATGCCTGCAGAGATTCTATCTTGTCGAGGGGGTGATTTAAGGGATCACCACTAGCACGTTGTCATCTAAGAGGCAGCACCTTTATCAGCTTGACTTTTCTTTCTGATATCAGTTGGGCATCCTCATGCAGACGCTCAGGAGAGGGGTCGAGGCATCAAGTGCATCTTGGGAAGACGGGGGCACCACAGAGGCCTCGGAGTCCAGCTCTTAGTCTGCAGGGCTCCTCTGGTGTGAGCAAGAATTAAACACCCCAGTGTCAGGCAGCACTTTAGCACTCACCTGGTTCAGCTCGCCACAAGGTAAACAGATGCCCAGTTCTGTGAGGTGGGGCCCACTGGCCCCACCTGACCCTTTCCCGTTGTTAGGCTGTTTATTCTGAGGCCCCCTCTTTGCTGCCTCTGATTATTAAAATGGACTTCCTTTTTAAATATCAGCAAGTGGTTCACAAGAGAAGCAATACAGGTAAAAACTATTGGACATGCCTGGTGATTGAAAGAATTAATGAGATGCTTTTTTTCCCCCTCTAATGAATTGGCCATGATTCTCTAAAAGGTTAATATTCAGTAGAGATGAAGATTTGGGGAAATAGGCCTACACTTGTTTTCCAAGAGCTGTTGGGCAATATATGTTACAAACCTTGAAATCCATATAACCTGTGATTTGGCAATGTCATTTCTAGTGCTTTCTTTTAAGGAAACAATCATGTTTGTGTGGCAAGCATTTAACAATGAGGATATTTCAAGTGGTGACATTTACTCTAAAGCCTGAATGGTAGCCAAGTCTCCAACAATACAGGATACATTGGCAGTGTCCCCTCCTAAGCATTTTTTAGGTGTTTTACATGGACTGACCCACTTAATCCTTACAATACTGGTATGAGATAAGCCTGTTATTTTGGCAATTGTGCAGACACAGTGACTGAGCCCAGAAGAGGGCAAGTAGCTTCAGGGAAATGATAGAAGAGGCCAACGTAGGGGTGGGGTACACACACAGAGGTCTCCCTCCAGAGCCCACAGAGCCCACATGCTCCACTGCTTGCCATAACAGACACAGGACCTGGAAAATACTAGGCGGTATGCAGGCTATAACCCAGTTTAAAATATCCAAGACTCCCATGACATTCCTTTTACAAGTAGAAAATATTTTCAGTTGAAAAATCTATCTTTCATATTTAGTCAAACTGATTTTCTGCAACCTTGACCCATTACAAAAAGAGTATCATTTTTTCACTTGAGGTAACACTGGTGTTGCAGCTCTGAATATGTGTGTTACCCATTTTAAAACTCATTCATTCACCAAATTTTCCTTGAGCTCTTCAGTAGGCAGTGCACAGTGACAGCTGCTCTGACCAGCAGGGACCAGCTGGTGTGGACCTTCTGTGGCACGGGGGATGGAGGCGCATTGAGGGCTGCCATTTCCCTGTGTCAACTGCATTCTTCTGACAATGTGGATACTTCATATACTTACCCTTTCAGGCCTTGGCATAACCCCTTTTGTCACTTTGGGCAGCATGTGGCATTAATCCCCAATTTTGCCCAGTTGGTAGGCAGAGGACTTGGCTTCATCTCTAGCGCCTCTTTGCCAGTGTCTCCTACTGACTGGTGATGGTCCAGTCATGTTGACCTTTCCTGCCTGAAGACCTTTGTACTTGACCTTCTCTCTGCTCAGAATGCTCTCTCCCACCAGCATTTCATGGCTGCCTCTTCTTCCTGCAGTTCAGTGAGGCCTTCACTGAACTTCTGGTCCAGTGAGACTTGCCTCTCCTCTCCAAAGTCATTCTCCATCACTTTCTAGCTCATCACCTTGTTTGTTTTCTTTGTGACCAGTATCACTGTCTGACATGGTTTCACCTGTGAAAAACATGGTCTCCATCCTTTTGTTCAGCACCATATCCTCAGGGATTAACAGTCCACTCATGTAGTCCATGCTATTTGAGATGAGGAGAAAAGTATCAATGAAAGATGATGAACTCTTATTCTAGAGCCATGATCTTCAAAGTGAGACATGCAGTTTGTAGGCCATGGAAGGTGGGGTGAGAAGAAAACAAGAGTGACAGATGGATTGGAAGATAGAGCTACTCAGGTCATTCTTTCTATTTTTGGGAATGACAGTATGGATATAATTTACAAAGAAATATATACTTACGTGTATATGTGCAGATATTTTTTTGTGGGGGCACATGACCTACAGACTTTGGGGCTCACTGACCTGCAAGGAGACCCACATGAAGAAGCTGATGATTCCTGTGTCATGTTGCAGGGACAGCTGACCAGGTGAGCACAGTGCAATGGAAGCACGTAATGAGTCGCCTCATCTGCTTTAGAGTATTGTATGATTGTGAAATATGCCATTTTCATTGTTTTGTTAATACTGGTAGTTATTGTTTTTAAAGCCATCCAGAATACATTTTATTTTTAGATCGTTAAAGCAAGATAAATGACAATAGCTAACCCTTGTGGTCATTTTCCTAGTAAATGGTGAAAGAGATTTAAGATTTCATTGCACTTAAGATCTCATTGTTGACTATGAAGGTTAATTTCCAAAGAGTTCAAATGTCTGTTGATGATCTCTGGTTAAGTAAAACTAATTTGCCAAATGGAAAAACAAATAGGCTGGTTAGCTCTGGTCCTCCAGCTAGAGAGGCAGGAGGCGCAGCTGTGAAAGAACATGTGTTCTGGAATCTTGAACTTGAGCTTGAACTTGCATTTGAATTGACTCTCACCTCTTTTGTCTGACTTTGGGTGAGTTGCTTTTCTATGGTGCCTCATGTACAAATGGGGTTGAGAATGCCTGCCTTGGAGGTTCCTGTAGGAAGATGGAAAAAACAAAGAACACAGAGGGCCTAGTACGTTGCCCGGAACATAGTGGGCCTGTCATTTCTTTTACCTGTCTCTATTTAAAGAGAAAATTCCATGCTTATGTAGAAAGAACCTAAACATGAGCCCTTGAGAAAACCATCAAGAACATGATTTTTCTCTGTGCTTGATTCAATTTAGTCATGCTCAAAAATATTCTCCTTTAACTAATTTAAATTGATTTCATGTAAAACCACAGCCATCTTTCCTGGGGCAGTATTGACCTTTGATAGTTCATGGATGATACTATCAGTCTAACCCTCTTTCCTCCCAGGGCTTAAACTCAAATGATGCTGTAGCTTGATTTCTCTGCTACAAAGAACTCTTGCCTCTGAGCACAGAGGGTTGCAGCTGGGCTGAAGCAGAGTAAATAGAGAAGCCAGGACCTTGGCCTGGCCACCACCTGTATCCAAGGAGCCAAACCTTTTGTGGAGTGAGAGGGGAGGGCTGTGTGGCTAGTGTGGAGCAGAGGAATTAGATCACAAGGGGAGGACGGAGCTGGGCAGAGCTCAGTGGATTCCTTGGCATACACTGCAAAAGGATTCCCTGAAGGGCTGCATAGAAAAGAAATGTGCCGTGTGCTTGGCAGGCCAGAAACCACAGAGAACCTGGCAAGGATTTTTGAGGACTTGGGAGCAGGAAAGCAGACTCCCTAGGTGGTTATTTATAGAGCCGGCAGCAGTAATGATCAGTTAGAAAAAATAAATTATAACTCAGTTGAACCTGAAATAACTTTCTTTTGCAACCCCAGGCATTCCACATGGGTCGCCTGTATACCACTCCCTCCCAATTCGATCCTGGTCCTGGAGGCTGGGGTCCTGACTATGCTCACTCCCACCCTCCCTTGCTTCAGAGCGGGCAAGGGGCAGCTCGAGAGGGTGCCTCTGACTAGAAACAGACAAGTCTGGCTGGTGGACTCCTTTTTCCTACCATGCACCCCCAAAGTTGCAAATTTACCCCTTCTCCCTCCCCACAACACATCCATAGACCCCTTGGGGCCTGTTCAGGTTGCTCAGCCCCCACTTTCACAAGGCTTATTCACGTGAGTGTGCATCCTGACGCTTCCGGCACCTGCGTTTTGGCGGCAAGAGCTTTCCCTTGTGGTGCTCCCTGAGAAGCTGGTCCCCAACTCTGAGTCCCCCGACTGAGTCTGCTGGCCCGAGTCCTTCACCTCCCTCAGCCAGGACGCAAGACCACAGCGATGTTCATGCTGACAGCTTGGCGGTGGGGTCACCTTGCGCCGCCCGACCCACCACTCGGGCATCTTGACATGTGGGCGCCATCCTGCTTCCCCCCTCCCGCCCATCTGCTCGTGCTTTTCTAGTCATGCCTTCCTTCACTCCCTGCTTTTCGATCAACGAGCATGTATTGAGTGTCTCCGAGGTGTCAGGCCCTGGCAGTGCAGAAATAAATGGTATGATCCAGAGGCTGCAGGTGGCGGGCGCCATGGAACCGGTCTGGTCGGAGGACACACTTTATTGGGCTCACAGCAGTGTCTTAAATTTGAATTTGCCACTGACCCATGAGAGACGGGGTGATTTCATGTGAGAATGTGGATGCCTGGCTTCTCCCCCAAATCTGAAATTCTGCTGATACTGACCCACATTCTCACACGGTCATCTCTGCACGGGCGACTGTCCGCCTTAGGTAAGGCCTGTCCCTCAGCTTCATCACAGCTTTTGATTGGCCAACACCAGGGTCATACATATGCACACCCCAGAAAGACCCCCAAGTGCACACCCCAATTTGTGGGTTTCTGATCCAGTGGGAGAGATAGAACCATAGGTAGTTTTTGTAGGTGAAAAGTGCTATGAGAACAGTGTACTTGGGGAGCATGGGGATGGCAAAGATTGATGTTGGGATGACTCAGAGAGTGTGGAGACTTTGGAGACATGTTTTGAAATGCACTGAGAATCTGCCAAGAGGAAGTTGTGAAGCATGACAGGCCCCAGGATCAGTCAGTCAAGAAGCCCAGAGGGCTGGAGGAGTTCAGGAGTCTATGGGGGCGGGCCAAGGGGAGCCTGAGCAGAGCAGGGAGTAGGCTGCTGTCTCCTTAATAGGATACCCCATGGCCAGCCCTTCCTAAGACCTAACCCAAACCTGAGCCCACGGGCTCCCCCTCCCCCTCCCTGTGCCTGGCTTTGCAGTGAAAGCTTACACAGAGGCCCCTCCCCGCACCTTTCCCAGTCATCCCGTTAACTCCCTGAGGAGGTCCTGGACTTGCCTGCCAAGATCTTCCTGGAGTAGCAGAGTCCTGCTGTTCCTCTCTGTTCTAGCCCAGAACAAGGGGAGTGGGGGTGGCAGAAAGAGAGGACAGCAGGTCCTCTCCAACCTTTGAAGGGTGCAGCCCTGGGTCAGACCTGATGAGTGGACAGACTGAATGAAATTACATGCACCCCACACCCCCACCTCTCTGGAACATTTTCTCATCACCCCTTGAGAGCCCTGACCCTTAGCGCTTACTTTCCCTGGCCTCTCCCTTGGCCTGCTCCACACTGAGTATCACTTAGAGACGGACGTCTCCTCAGCTGTCATCATCACCACTAGCGCCACTGCTGACAGGTGGCGGGTTGAGACAGAAGTTTTGCCTGCAGTTCACCTGGGAGACTTCACAGATGTCCTCTATTCTACACCCTGCACGCTGGCTTTGCCTTCCCTCAGCCTGGAGCTCCTTTCTTGCCCTTCCTGCATGTTGCAATGTCGCCATTCTTTCTTTTTTAAAAAATTTTATTTTCTGAAGTTGTTCAAGTCTCACTTTTTTTCTTTATTAAGATTTATTTATGCATACAGAACTGGGGTACAAGCCAGAGTTGCAGGGGTGGTGAGAGGTTTCACCAGAGACAGAGTGGGGAGCATAACAGGCAGATCTACTGAAACACACTGCTGAGGGGAGCAGCGGGAGAGTCAAGAGAGGTCTGCCGTGCCATGTGGGTCAGCAACGGGGCGGGATCAAACTCTCACTAAAGCTGTTCCAGCTCACTTGCAGTGCTGTGTCCTAACCCACTGCACCACCAGGGAGGGCCCCCAATGTCTCCATTTCTTAAGATCCCTGATGTGCAATGCCTCCCTGAGGCTTTCCTGATTCCAGGAACTGCCTTCACTGGTGACATCATAACATGGCCAGAAATCCAAGGACTCGCCTGTGAACCCAGATGTGCATCATTTGGGAGCCAGAGGCGTGCAGCCCTCACCTTGCTGCCCACGTGCTCACCCTGTGCTACTTTTCCGGCAGTGACACAGTTCATGATGGTGATGAATTCTTGCTCCCAAGCAGAGCATAGGAGGCCACCGGAGGGTGGGAACCGGCTGCCATGCTGTGTCCCCAAGAGGGCGCCACTGAGTAAAAACAGCTCCAGCATATGTGTCTAGCCACATACAGTGAATTGAATTCTTGGTAGAAAGGGTGAGAACTTGCCTTTATGTTTGCAACTTAGTCAATAGGGCTTTACTGAAGGAAGAGAGGAGACAGTTTGGAAGTGCCTGGGTCAGAGGAGGTGATATCTGTAACAGAAGGGCACCTTGCATCCACAAGCCTCTTGCCTGGAGCACTAAAATTTGATGAATGGGAAACCGATTAATGCAACCCATGGGACATTGCAGGCTTGGCAAATGAGACCCCCCCCCTTCCCTAGGGATTCAAGAAGTTCTTGGCTTCTCTGAAGTTCCCGTCTCTGAGACTGGATTATCTAGACAATCTGGGCCAGAAGTGGAGGTCTCTTAGCTTGTTTTCTACCACCTGCTCTGGTTCAGTTGCACTGAGAGGTTCTACAAGCCCCTCTGTGGCTTCCCACAGTGCTCTTCTCCTGGACTTCCTTCTGACCACATTCTGTGGTTGTTGGCACTAGCTTCACTGCTGCCAGCAGCACCTCTGGGGGTCTGGGTGGCCACTGCCAGCACCCCAGGGCAGCTTCAGTTGGCCAAAAGCTTCTACAGAGCAGCAGGGTTTGAGGGTACTGGGGTAGAAAGAAGGAAGGCAACCGAGCAGGAGCAGGCAGAAACACGCATTTTGAGAAATTTCACTGACCTGGATTCCTCCAGTGACTATGTGGTCTTATTAGTAATCATCTAAGGGCAAGTTCTAGTCTTTACCTGTTTGTGTGGTTTCTATACATGCTAACTCCCCTGATGTGCACAAGTAGACTATACCTTGCGTATTTCCACCAACCCCCTTTTACAGATGAGGAAACGGAGGCTCAGAGAGATTGGAATGATTTGCCTAGATTTGAACCCAAGTCTCTTAACTGTAAAACATCCTTCCACTCCACCTGTTGCCTCGCCAGTCTCAGGTAGATCGGACTCGTGGTGTCCTTTCCAAGTGACGGGGCGGCAGAGCTGAGATGTGATTCTGTACCACCTCCAGCCCCTGGAACCACCTGTCTCCTGAGAACACGAGCCTAAGGGAACATTTCCTTCTTCCACACCCCCCTGAAGTACAAGGAGTCAGGTCCTGCTATTGAAAGGGAGAGAAACTGAAAGAAAAGGCCCCTATTCCGACATTAGAATCACTTTGGAAGTGATGGCTGGTCTCACGGGCTCTCCCTATCTTCTGTGAGCTCATTTATTCATTCATCAGATTTGGATAGAGAGCCTAGGGCACCAGCCCTGTAGGGTTGGGGTCGCAGTGCTAAGCAGAGTCCCCCCACCTGGAGCTCACACCCTACTCTCAGGTGGTCATAAGCAAGAAAGTGATGAACAGAATGCTTTCTCCAGTGCTGGGCGATAGTGAAGGTGGAGAGTGCAATGGACAGAGAAAACCCGCGGGAGGGAGTCGCTTGGAGTAGGTGTCCAGGCAAGATTCTGAAACAGGAAACATGTCAGCTACATAACAACAGATAAGTTCCTGTGGGAAACACAGGAACCTGCCAGGAGAAAACTGGGCAACAGTGTCCTGGGAAGGAAAAACAAAGGCTCTGGGGAAATGCAGAGAGGGATTTTAGAGAAATGATAAGTGATATATATATATATATATATATATATATATATATATTTTAAGATTTACTTACTTATTTATGCATAGAAGAACTGGGATGTTGGCCAGAGATGTAGGGGGTTTGTGTGAGACAGAGGATTCACCAGCGACAGAGTGGGGCGCGAAACAGGCACATGGACAGAGTACATTGCTGAGGGTAGCAGCGGGCAGGCCGGAGAGGTCTGCAGCGCCATGTGGGTCACCTCCGGGGCTGGGGATCAAGCTCAGGCTGCAGAGGTCACAGTACTGAGACTTAGCCCATATACCACCAGGAGGCCCCAAGGAATTATCTTCTTCATGGTGGTCAGGTTCTGTATGCTCTGACTGGGGTTCAGCCACATAGCACTGAGTGGGAGGAGCCTTTCTGGGACCCCCACACACATGTAATGGGGTTTAGGTGAGAAAGTTTGCTCTGAAGTCAGGCAGCTGATGCATCATTGGACTTGGAAAACCAGGAGCTGCTTCCATGATAAGTTTACTAAGAAATGACCATGGAGTGGATAGGAAGTAAAAACCCAAATTCGCTGATTGCAGAAATTCTTGGTTTTTGTGACCCCAGTAATGGCCAAAGTCAGAAGGTCTTTAGAGAGTCCATTTTTATGATTTTAAATAGCACTGCTGGGGTTTCCAGTCTGGGTTCTCCTATTGATTGTCTCATTGTTTCTTTGAACAACTCACTTAACCTCTCTATACTTAGCAACAATCTATTAAGCAAGCAAGTTAGATTAGATGACCTCTAGGGCACGATTTATGCCTTTTCTTTTAATGCCTTCAAATAAATGCATTTATCGTAGTTTTCTTTGTATGCCAGCCTTTTCTGTGCCTCTGCTGTGGGTAGATGCTAAGTAAGAGCTAGTCGTTGGTGACGGAAGTGGTTTCTTCATGGAAGACACGGTGTTACTTGAATGCACGTGGTGTAGACCAGTGCTTCTCCAAGTGTGGTCCCCAGTCCAGCAGCATCTGGGAATTGAGAAGAATGCACATTCTCAGCCATCACCCTAGAAACCCTGGGGCTATAACTCAAACTCTGTGTTTCTACAAGGCTCTAGATGATTGTGATGTGCATTAAAGTTTGAGAACCACAGGTATGGAGTATGTTGCTTTAATACTAGGGCCAACAGTGATGGCTTGCTGTGTTTCTTCAGTCATTCTTGTGGCCGTAGGAGATGGCAATTTGTGAGATGTTTGTGCAGCTTGGTTTGGCAGACAGGCCTGTGGCTGCAGACCAGAAGTGGTGCTCCTGGCCTCGTGGGATCAGGCCCAGGCTCAGGCCCAGGCTTCTCTGTGGGCTCAACCGCTACTCCATGCGATCACCTGTCTAAAGGCGAGCATTAGAAACAAGGAGCTTGCGGACTTATCCTGGGGCAGACCTTGACAGAGCGGGCTGCTGGCTGTGCTTCTGCAGAGGCAGACTTAAGCCGAGCTACTGGTTATAGTTAGTGTTCATGCATTTTTAAAGTCTGTGACTGTCCTGTGCATACACGTCCTTGCAGAGATCTGCTTGTCCTTGTGAAGATCAGCAGTGAAGAAAGGTCTTGGGTCCCCCCAAAGCATCCTCTGGTGACCCTGCTGTACCCCTGTGTCTAGAGTTCTGATCCGGTTTGGTCTCCTTGTCTGAATGTCCATCATGAAACTGGAGTGAGGAGGCCAGATGGTCCAGGTCACCCAGGACTGTCCCGTGTCTCCCCTTCCTGTCCCTCTCAGTCTGGTGTCTTGGACTTGGCTCTGCATGGCCCACTCCTGCTGGACCTTGTCTAGTCGAGGGACAAAACATCCTGACACCTTCCTGAAGAATGGGAAGAAAGGAGATTCCGAAGCACAGATTGCAAAACCATGCCAGTGGCTGAGGAGAGTGACACCTGAAGGGATTGCTCAGACACCGCCAGCAGCCTGAGGACAGCTGGAGCTGGAGGCATGCGGGCCCAAGAAGGGTAAAGTAAGTCTGTTTCTCTGTAGGGCTCAGAGGAGGGCTAGTCACAGGCAGGGACTGGGTGGTGGGGCTGGACAGCCCTACCCTGCTGGACCAGAGGCAAAGGATGGGAGGCAGATGGGCCCCTTGGGGTGACCAGGGCATGGTGAGGAACCAGGAGCATGGCAGCCACAGCTGGCCTTGCCCCTCCACTCATGCCCTCTGTCCTGTGTCTGAATTCTTCCCTCTCTGTCCATGTCATGTCAGCCCCGGAGCCTCGCTTCCAGCTGCCATGCTACTGGCCTTGCTGCCTTTGTTAACCTCTTGCCTGCTTCCCTCCTCAAACCCCGCTGTATCCCGCCCTCTGCCCACTCCATCCTCCTGTCTCACTTCCGTCCATGATCGACATGACGAAAACAGGAGAATGGTAGAGTCCAGTCGTGATAAGCACTCTCCCTGTTTGCAGATACCAGCAGTGACCGAGAGCCACCCACGGCGGCTCCCGAGCGGCCCACCAGGACCCGCCGTGTGGAGGACCCACCACAATCCTCTGTCGCTGTGCAGCTGCACAAGCTGCAACCAAGGCCAGAGAAGAGAAGCAGCAGCACGAGTCCACCAGCTCTCAGAGTAGCCCGAGAAGACTGGCTAGTGGATCACAGCCAGCTTTGCCAGTGGATATTGTGAGGAGGGACAGTCCCACCCCGTGGGGTTCCATCCAGCCTGGAAGCCTTGTTCATGGACTGCGAAGATCTCACGTCCACCTTGAAGCTGGCTACTCCTGCTTCAGCGTCGGTAGCCTGGCTAACTTTCTCTAGGAGAAAATTTTAACTGTTTCACCTGCTGAGTTTTGGATTAAATTGTCTTTCCTGAAACTGAGCCATGCTGGGCTGGAATCCCTCTGAACATTCCTGTTTTCTCAGAAATTGCCAAGTTGATGTTGCGCTTGTTTCAGTGGTCCTGGGCTGGTCAGTGTGTCTCCCAGTCTGCTCCTCGGTGCTTCCCGCCCCTCCCCTCCCCCGTCCCAGGCGACCCTCCTCTCTGGCGAGCGCCATGTGGATGTGCTTAGGTTGATGGTGAGAGAAGGTGCGGTCTGGCGGGCCTACATCTTGGTTCATTTGTTAGCAGCTGGAACATGGCTTCCAGCCCGCAAGAAGGCAGCTTTAGAGGAGGCTGGTCCTTCGCTCAGTGTTTTCCTGGTTTCACCCTCCTCCTGCTTATCTGGCCTTTTAGTGTCCCTCCCAATCCAGGAGTGCTATTTCCCTTTTACAGTTAAAAATAAGGTAATAAGGTAACTTTTTTTTTATTGTGAAGCAATGTGATTACAACATCAGAAATATAGACAAATTAGAAAGACAAGACAAAAAGCCCTAAATCCTGCCTACCCAAAGAAAGCCAGTGAAATTCTGTTGACATGCCTTCCCGAGCACTTTCCAGACCAGCAGCGCCAGGTATACGTGGAGCTGTGATGTCAGGGTACCTACAGGTCAGTCCCTCGTCACTGAGTGTCTTACACGAACAGCTTTCTATAGCAGCAAACCTTTAAAAAAAAAAAAAAAAAGGCGGGCAAGTCATGCCTTTCTTCACAGAAGGAAAAATTGAGGCTAAAAATGCAATCTACGAAAAAGAGAGGGTGCTGAGTCATTTAGTGTGAGCTGAAGTGGGTACAGCTGGAAGAGCACACAGCCCCATTTCTTTTTGCCGCGAGTTTCACGAATCTATGAAAGTTAAAATGTGGGCTCCATTGAATGCTCTGCCGTCATCCATTCACCGAACCTCACAGAGTTGTTTCCAACATTTTTGTCTTAAGCGGCATTCGTGAACATAGTTCTCGTTTAATTTTCCTACAGTTACTCCCTTAAGGTAAATCCCCAGAAGGAACTCAAAGGCCCATTCATGAAGGTTACAAAAACCTCTCAGTGCGAGCCGGCCTGACTGCTTGGTACCAGATGCACTAGGGGCCAGGGTCAGCCATGCACGCTGTTGCTTAGATGACATTGCAGATCCATGCGTGGGTGCTCTCCTCTCTTGGCCCTGAACAGAGCCTCCCCAGGAATGAGTTAAGCAGATGGTGATGAGGGAGTGATGTTGTCTCTGTCTTTGGTCTTGGGGTGCACCTCACAACTCTCACTGGGCACTGAGAGATGGTCCTTCATTTCCCCCCTTAGAGCAGACATTGCTAGCTGTAAGGTGCCAGGCTGCAGGCTGAGAAGACAAAGATGAATTCAGCAAGGACTATCCATCCCAGGAAGATCAGAACCCCTGGAAACCCAGTGACTAGTAATGCACATCTACTCCATGATATAGTAAGAGGAAAAACAGGTCTAGTTATACATCTCAGGGCAAAAGAATTTGGATATGGTCCCAAAGGAAAAGCTTGAAGCTCACACTTAATCCACTGTCCCCTTCATCACACTGTCATTTTCTAGGGTGTCCCCTGGACAGTGAGACTTGCTTGAGTGTGCTGTGCTCGCTGGACACTACCTCCTCTAAGGAGACTTTTACCTCCAGAGACCCTGCACCATCTTATGAAAGATTCTGAAATCTGTTCAATAAAAATCCAAATGCGAGTAAACAAAATGAAAGGTAGAGGGATTCATGAGTTGAGGCAAAGTCTCAATGTTTTATGTATGCAGAGAAATTTGCATTAATTCATATCCTTCTGCTTGATAGAAGCTTGTTCAGATATTTCATTATAAAAGCAATAATCTCATCTAAATAAATATGGGAACCTACCCTATCTCACCATCCTAACCCAAGGCCAATAGCATCTTACCCACCTTTGGCCAGAAATACTTGTATTCAGGTGGTGTGGTATGCAAGAGTTAAGGAATATGTAAGTTTTATGAGTTTTTTTCTAATTTTTAATTAAACATGTTTCACTGTTAGTTATTTTCACTTAGTTTAAAATTCAAATAGTACAAAGCAGAGAGAGTAAAAGTCTATTCACCCCAGCCCTCTGTTTCACCGGAAGCACCTAACGGTATCAGTTCCTGCTATATCTTTCTTTTCCTTCTTTTTTTCTTTTGCAGATTTATTTTATTTATGCATACAGAACTGGGGTACAGGCCAGAGGTGCAGGGGTGGTGAGAGGCTTCACCAGAGACAGAATGGGGAGCAGAACAGGGAGATAGATGGGGGCAGACTGCTGAGGGGAGCAGTGGGCGGGTCAGGAGAGGTCTGCCGCTCCATGTGGGTCACCTCCAAGGTGGGGTATTGAACTCGCACTGATGTGGCTGCAGCCAGCTTGCAGGGCTGCATTCTAACACGCTGTGCCACCAGGGAGGGCCCTTGCTATATCTTTCTAGAGATTTTTTTTTTTTAGCAAACAAAACCATATTGTGTGTGTGTATACAAATAAATATATAAATAAGAGCTTTTAATGGAGGACCTGGCATATTGCTAAATGTCTTAAGTGTAGTTTAAACTGTCTTCATTGGTTTTGTTTATTTTGTTTTCTCTAAATTTATTTATTTTCTTATGTCACTGTTCATTTTTATAACGTAACTGGTTTCTCCCCTCAAGTGTATTCCCCATAGTTCTCCCACCAGCACATCACCCATGATCCATCAATGTACTCCCTTGTATTCTTCCCTGTTTCGCTCTCCCTACCTCCCCTTTCCTGCGACACACCTCAGATCTATGATCAGCTTGCTAGTTTTGTCTTTTTCTTGACCTTTTGTTTGGCTTCTCTGTATTCTAAATATAAGTGAAACCTCTGATGTTTATTGGTTTTAGTGGAAGATCTGGGTAGAGGTGGAAGAGAGGAAAGGCTAAAAGGTGTGTGTGTGTGTGTGTGTGTGTGTGTGAGAGAGAGAGAGAGAGAGAAAGAGAGAGAGAGAGAGGTGAGTAGGTGTTTGCTGCTGAGGCAAAGTGAAGGGAAGAGAACAAAGGGAAAGAGCATTAACTCATATATATTCAAACAGCATTTACTGAGCATCTATTATGTGCCAGATACTATTCTAGATACAGGAGAGAAGGAGTGAACCAAAAGACAAAATTCCTTTCTCCAGGATAATCTTTAACATGGAAATTGGTAGACAATGGACATAATAATAAGTAAATTATATAGCTTATTGGGATGTAATAATTGCTATGGGAAAAATAAATAAAACATAGGAGATGGGGTAATCAGGGAGGAATTTTAAAGTGTGTGCTCAGATAGGCATTATTGAGAAGGGAGCTCATAAAAACAGACCTGAAGGAGGAGACAGAGTGTGCCCTGTGGCTATCCAGGGTAGGAGCTCCATCAAGGCAGAGGTGGTACAAAGGGCCTGTGGTAGAAATGTGAGATTTGGAGACTTCCAGCACCCACCCCTGCCCCCAGTCTGCCTCAGATAACCTATGCCGAGACTGACTTCTCTCTGGGCCCCCCAAAAGCTGATGTTCTATCCACAGTGCTGAGATTACACTAGATATTAGTTTGTCCTCTTTGTAAATGTGATCATAATGTTGAATTTTACTCCTTCCAAGGTAATTCTGTGGGTTGGATATAAAAGGAAAGAAGGGGAGGAACATCAGTGTAATATACAGAAAAAGCAAGTTTGTGAGTAGGGGTCAGGTCTAAATCCATTCCTGCTGCTGCTTTCATCTTTTGTATCTGGCATATTACACTACCTTGCTCTTCCTCACCTTCCTCGTTTGGAAAATGAAGGGGTGTCCTTAGATGGTTTTCGCGCTGTTTCTGGACTCGTTACCCTGTGAGCTGTTGGTGGGGAATGGTGTCCAGTCACCTTGCAGAGGGGGCGGGAGTTCTGCCGCCAGAGGACCCCAGTGCATGCAGCCATGATGTTGATTTTCCCTCTTGGGCTAGAAGAGCTCAGCTTCACCCTCAAAATAAAATATTCCATTTGAGTAAGTCCAGGCTCCCTCATGATAAGAGTGAAATGGCTAGTGCATCCCCTCCTGTTCCCTTTGAGCGTCTTTCCTGCATGCCCTGCTCTTGACAAGTCACCAGTCTGCAGCGGGTATGGTCTTGTGGGGTCAGGGGCTCCTTCTTTTGTTCTTTTTGGCTTCAGAGGTCCCCTCCACTGTCTCCTTACCACTTTGAGTGCCTGGAGTCTTTCATCTGCCCTGGTGAATTAGTCAGCGGGGAGGAGAGGGAGTGTGTCATTGGCATCACTGTAGTTCCATGTGGAGCAAAATCACTGTGAATTTAAAAATCAAATGTGTGTAAAAGGTTGTGGGGGCAGAACCAGAGCCTTCCAATTTTATTTAAGGGGAAAATGTGAGATATGAATAGAAGTCTCTTCTCTTTCCGTCTTGAAGTGTGAGTCAGTCACCTTATTTGTACTTAACTTTCTTGCTTATTCTTCAGTGTTTCTGCTGTTTGACTTCTTCTCTCTCGAACTTGCCATCCTTAGCATCCTCAGCTGCTTTGAACAGGGCAAGAGAGGAGCAGCTCCAAGAACTGGGTTTTTCTTTCCTTATTGGGGTTTTCCTTAAATGGGGTCACCCTGTGCCCTTGACATTGAGGGTGAAATACACCCTCATGCACTGCCACTGACAGTGATGCCGAGGGGTTCAGTTCATGGAAAGCAACTTCTGATTTATGCTATTTTCCCAATGCCTGAAACACACACACATGCCCCTCTGTTACTTCTTACATTTTGTGTGTCGCCCTTTGTCTCCATCAACTGTTGTGAAGAGAAATTTTATTTGGAATATTCATAACAAGTCTATCACTAATTATCACTTTAACAATGTGTTATGGAGTGTATCCATGCAGTCATCTGGAAAGGCACATATGCCGTGAAATTTGGGATTTACTGTGTGCTGTGTGTGCCCACTGTAAGTGTTTCAGCGGATCTTGCTGGGGGGGAGAGGTGCTTTGTCAGGAGGGAGAACAACTCTGGCTGAATGCGGGCATCCTCCATGCATCCCCTCCCTGCGCCTGTGGCGAGGTTGCCAGGATGCATTGCTCCCCTGTAAGAAAAGCCTGAGGGCCCTCCCTGGTGGTGCAGCAGGTAAATGCAGCACTAAGAAGCTAAAGCGACTTCAGCATGAGTTCGATCCCCTGCCACGGAGGTGACCCACATGGTGCAGCAGACCTCTCCTGACCCACCCGCTGCTCCCCTCAGCAGTGTACTTCGTCAGTCAGCCTGTTCTGCTCCCCACTCTGTCTCTGGTGAATCCTCTCACCAACCCCTGCACCCCTTGCCTGTGCCCCAGTTCTGTATGAATAAATAAATAAATCTTTAAAAAAGAAAAGCTTGAACTTCAAACCAAAACCCTTCCCCACACCAAAGGAGCTACAGAGATAGGGTGTGAGACACTGCCCCTCCGTCCTGCCCACCACCCCCACCCCCACCTATCACCACCCCCCCACCCTGCTTTCACCCTCAGCACAAGTGGGCAGATCCCAGCCACAGGCTAGCCACAGGTGAAGTCGAGGCTGCCTGGCTTGGTGTCCTCCCGAAGCTGTGGGTAAAATGAGAGGGCTAAAATAAATTGCTGTCTGACTGACAGACCTCAGAAGCAAATGAAAAGGAACTTCGTCATGCCAGAAAAAGATAAGAAAGAATGCCTCTCCCCTTTCTTTCTGCTCTCTTTTCTCTTGGGAAGGGGAATGAACTCATGCTAGTTCCTTCTGAGGGTCTTGGTGGACTTGAGCTTTGGGAATCTGGAATTACATGATCACAGGGCCACATGCAGCTCTTCCTGATGGAAGAAGGCAAAGCCCCAGAGGCTGCCTGCAAATGAGGCCAAGGGTCATGGAGCCTGATGGAACAGACCTCCTGGCCCAGGCTCAGTCCTAGTGCAGGAATCAATAGAGTGGCCTTCATGTGGGGCCGTAACGGGATGAATTGCCGGTTCACATCATTCTGTGAATATTTGCAGACCCCACTTTTAATGTCCGTGGAGAAATCGGGCTCAGTCTTTTCTGGGTACCCTTGGAATATTCTGAGAGATCTAATTTGGATGGTTGTGGAGTTGAGTCTTTATCATCTTTTTAGAATGAGATTTTATTGCCCTTACAGCCTGGTTTTGTCAGCTGTCGCTTTAGAAATAACAACCGTAATTATTACTTACTGAGTGCTTACTATGTGCTAAGGCCTTTATTCATCACAATCATTAACAACTCACCTGGTGGAGCATTTTTGATACACTGAACTCTGAAGCACTTTGAGACACTGACCTCACTGTTTCTAGAAGAAAGCCTCTTAGAGTCACTGTTTCCAGGTGTACAAACCTCAAGCCCAGAGCATGGGGGCATCTGTTCAAAGTGCCCCTCTAGGGAGCCATGCTCGGGGCGGGGCTTGTGTTCTCCTGCCCCTCACCTGGGGCCGTCTTTCTCATTTTAAAGCAGCGGGACAAATCCTTCCTTAAGGGGAAGGGGAAGGGCAGAAGTGGTCAGTGGGGGGTGGACTGGCCCTGGCGGGCTGATAGAACCACATGGCACTAGGCAGGGGCTTTGCACCCATGTACGAATGTGGATTCCTGGTGCTTGGCTTCTTTCTTTTTGTTTGGGGTCCTGGTTCCTGGAGGAGTTGGGGAGATTATGTTTGAGAGGGCTAGTACTGGGTGTATTTAAAAAACAGGCCACCACATGCAGATTGTGATGTTGCCCTGGCTGCTGGGTAGGTGGGTATGGGCAGCGGCGGTGGGGCCCAGGGGTGGGGTGCCGGCTGGCTGTCGTGGTCAGGCGCCCGCCCAGCCGGCCACCTCCGTTAGCTGTGCACATTGTGCTAAGAGGTGTGTGATTCAGCTCCTCCTGCGTTTTATGACTGGACAGAGGCTTCAACAACCCTTTGATTTAGCAAGTTAATAAAGTAAGCTCCACTGTTTAACCACTGACTGCACCGCCTAGGGCTTATTGCTTTCTGGGAAACTTCTGATAGCTTGTTTTTCGGATTAAAAAGGGAGACAGTTGTGGGATCTGCAGGCACTATGAGACCCTGCCTGCGGCCTCCTGGGCATCCCTGTCAGCCCAGTCTGTCTGTTGTCTGTGGGGCCCGTGTGCCCCAGACTCAGCCACAGGACAGCTCACTGGGCGTTTCCAGGGTGGCTGGGCCGGCAGCATCCCTCACAGAGATAGGTGTTACACACAGGGCGTGCCCCTTGCCCCGTCCACTGTGGGGTGCTCAGCCTCTGAGCTCCCCAGTCCTTCAGTTCCACCTCCTAGCATGGCCCTGCAGGCAAGTAGATGCCAGGTAAGTGTCCACAGTGGCCTACCTTCACCCCAGGGGAAGAGAGGACCTCCTGGGGGTGTGCTGCAGAGATCCCGTGCTCACACTCAGGAGCAGGCACTCGGGGCCAAGTGTCTTGAGAGTCAGGGAAGCACAGCAGTTGCCAGGACAGTGGCCGCAAACTTGAAACCACCTAGGCCTCTTCAAAGGCAACATCCTTGGACTGGACATGTGGCAGCAATAGCAAGGGCCGCTTGGGATTGTGGGTGAGGGCACGTTTCCTTCTGTTTTCTGTCAGTGTCTGCACAGGCACTCAGGAACGACTGTCACTCTGTGTGTCGTTTGGATTCTTTCCCTTTGCTCCTAGCATACCAAGGACATTTTCCCATGACACTTACCATTACTTTGGAAACATGGTAATTAGTGGCTGTGTGATTGCCTCGTTACTGGGATCCACCATAATTTACTTTGCCGGTTCTCCAGCAGTCATTTAAGATATTTCTTATTTTTTGCCATTCTCAATTATAATTTGTAAAAATATTGATTGTCAGTGTTGCAACGACTATCCCTCTCCATATTCTTTAGTTCTGCCTCTGGTTCTTTCAGTGGTTAGACTCTAGGTGCATATAACTCGTCAAAGGGGACACAAGGCCCCTCATATTGATCATCCAAAAATAATAAGAGGCATCAGCTGATCCTGCTAAGCTGGATTTTGAAAGATGAACAGTTTCCAAGGTTGCATTTCCTGCTTTGTAAAGTACAGATCGGAGTGTGGACAGAGTTTCCTTCCATGTCCCATAACTTTGTGGACATCAGCAGGGAAGCCCCCACTCTAGTGCCTTCTGCCTCTCTCCCTGTCTCTTCTCTAATTCTCTGCCTAATTGTTGTATGGGAAAAACCACATTGTAATGACATGTTCCTGAGCACCCATGCATGCATACTTAAAACCTCAAGTAAATGTTGCCAATCCAAGACCATGCACTCGCTTTAAACTTCCCACCTCCTGGGTTTGCAAATTCCTCATTCAGCCTTTCTCAGGGGCAAGACAACTTTCTGCCTCTCACCCCTGTGACTGTGTCTGCAGGAAGCAACTGTGTGAAAGAAAAATAAACCTTTTAAAAAATATTAATTAATGAGTGATAACATATACACAGAGCTTAGACATTCTGGAAGAGAAAGGGAAAGTCTAACTTTCCTTAGGGCCTGCTCCCAGTGCGAGGACAATGGC
>NW_004567109.1:22306345-22318994 GCF_000260355.1 Condylura cristata | reverse complement strand
AGCAGTGTACTTTGTCAGTCTGCCTGTTCTGCTCCCCACTCTGTCTCTGGTGAATCCTCTCACCGCCCCTGTACCTCTGGCCTTTACCCCAGTTCTATGTGCATAAATAAATAAATCTTAAAAAAAATGTAAATGATGGGAATTTATATTTGAAGCAGTTAGGAAACAGGTAATGACCACCCCCATTGTGTTCTGGAGCCTTCTGAGAGGGAAGACTGTGGCATTCAGAATCCGAGCCCTGGGGGTGGGTTCTCCACACTCGCCTGGGCTAACTTCTTATATTCTATGTGTCTTCTTTCCCATACCTCTGAAACAGGGCCAGCGAGACTCACTCACCCTGATGGTGCTTGACCTAACTGGCATATCCATGTTCCGAATCCTGAGGGCCCAGTAAATGGTGGTTTTTACTCAGATTCTATCTTTTTCTAGAGCCTGTGACCCAGCGTCTTGCTTTTGCTGCCTACTCTGAAATAGTCGGTAGCCAGACATGTGTGAGCTAAAGGAGAAATAGATTTTTAAAATATTTGGCCTCAGTGTTTCTCAGCCACTGACAGGAGTTTGCTGGTGTCCTGGTGCCCTCAGGGCGGGGTCAGGACCTAGAGGCAGAGCTGCCTGTACCCCAGAGACCCCAGAGGGAAGACAAAAGCCACTGTCTCCCCACCCACCTACACACTTGGCACTAGTTGGGTTTCTTTGTTGCCCTTCCCAAGGGCTGGGAAGGAATGTGCAGCCAAAGCGGAATTTCTCTTCTCTCTGTCCCCTCAAGGTCACCACTCTGGGGTGGCCTGTGCCTAAAGGGAGTAGAATGAGGTAGCCTGGGCACCCAGCCACCCTCAGGGAAGAGCTGGGGGTTCAGCCTCTCTTTCCAAGCTGCACTTGCGTGTTAGGAGGGAAGACACCTGAGACCTCTTGACGAAGGCAGGGCATGGGCCTTGGAGGCAGCTGGCCTGGGCTCAGTCTGTCACTCACCATGTGACCTTGGTTGTGTTACCCTAGGAGGGCTGAGTCTCATTTTCTTCACCTGTGAGGTGGGACTGTGCTACCAGCAGCCTTGAGTTTTTGCCAGGAGGTTAAAGTCACTGATAGCAGTCTTCAGGTGTCTTCATGGCTCAGGCCCCCTCAACAAAATACCACAGGTTGGCCATCTTAAACAACAGTTCTGGAAGCTGTGAGTCCAAGATCAGGATGATGGCATGGTCAGATTCTGGCCAGGGTATTCAGACTCCCAGATGGCAGCCTCACGTGGTAGAAAGAGCATCTCTTTTGGCAAAGCCACCAGTTTTATTGGGCTAGGGTCCTGCCCGTATGATCTCATTTAATTTTAATTACCTCTAAAAGCCTCATCTCCACATAATCGCATTGGAAATTAGGGGAGACACAACTTAATTTTCAGCATCAGGAACATAGAACTGGACAAAGTCTTCAAAAGGTAGCAAATACAGAAAAGAATAGAAAATGAATTCCTAAAGAAAAGCCTCATTCTACAAGTACTAAGAGGCCTCTTCCAAATTCAGAACAATGCAGAACAATTGCCTGGAGTTGTTAGAGTGTACACTTTTCCAGGGAAAACAGTTTTGTGGGATAAGGAGTACATGTAGGAAATTTGGAGAAACAGCAACAGTCCTCTGCCCTCCTGTGCCTACGCAGGTGCTTCTTCCCACCAGCTCTCTCCCTCCACAGGGCCACAGCCTCCTGCCTGCCCATGACCTGCACCAGGCCAGGGTTTCTCTTCACTGACCTCCCTCAGCAGAGACCACTCTCCTCTGCCGCCTGCCTGTGACCATGCAGGCCTCTCTCAGCGAGCCTGTCCCCTTCAGGGCAGCTCTTTCTGCCCTTTTGCTTCTTTGCAAGCGTCCTCTCTTCTGTCCCTTTTTTAATAAATGTGCTCCTTAAATATTAACAAAAAAAAGAAATTTTGAGAAACATGTTGATACCATCCAATTCAGGGACTCCGTGCATGAGGGGACAATGCAGAACAGCCTTCTTGGAGTTCCTCCACATGGATAGTGCAGCACCCCAAGGCCTTAGTCACACAAACCTTTATTTAACCACACTGCTGTTCTTTGTCCCCATGAAAAGGATGGGAAGAAACCTCTAGGGAATTGTCAAAGATAGGCTAGAACACAGGACTGTAGTAGTTTACTAGATGGCCACCAACATTTTCTCTTTATCACCAGCTTGCTTCTCCCAACCAGAAACTTGTCCCTTGAACCTGGGCTCATAGTACTTGAGGATTGGATGGAAGTAACCGCGGGACAGTTCCAGGGAGGGCTTTTGAAACCTGGAAGTTCTACTTTTGTTCTCTCACAACCTGAGTGTCACATAAAAATGTCTGGCTAGATTTGGGAGAGAGACGTTCTGGAGGACAGGTGAGCACACGAAGAGAGGCCGGGTAGACGGGAACCTAGGTGTGTACAACTTGCCGAAAGTCCTGTCTAACAAATATTTCTTGAGTCCTGGCCTTGGACCCAGGCACTATGCGGGGGGTAGGATGGGAGGGGGCACCAAGAAAAACAATTTGGACTCTGAGTCTATCCTCATGGTTACCAGGTTCGTTTGAGGGGCCCATACAGTATGTGGTCTCTTGTCTGATTCTGCATATTAACCATGAGCATAGGGTGGATGGGTGCTGACACTCAGCACAAGGACTCTTGGATGTTATGATCAGTAAGGGGCAGCGTGTTCTGGAACACACTGGGGAGGGACAGAGGGCAGCTGACCAGGTCTCCAGGTAAGGGGTCACTTCAGCCTGCTGTATTCCCTCATAACACTCTCCATATTCCCTCATAACATCTTTGTCATTCATTTGCAGTTAATCTCTGCTCCTCCCTCCAGCCCCAGCAACCAAGAATCTATTTTCTGTCCCTCCACATTTGCGTTGTGGGCTCTTTCATTTGAATGGGCCCATGCAGAATGTGGTCTCTTGTCTGACTTAAACATAAGGTTTTGGGGTTGTCTTATTCTTGAAGGGTATTTTCAGTCTCTGTTGAATTTGGGTTTAATTTTTTTCTTGCAGCACGTCACGGATGTTGTTCTACTTTCCTCTGTCTACCAGTTCATTTTGTAGCATGGACAGTTATTTGGAGTCTGGTCCTCTGAATGAGATGTGTCATGCCTCAGATTATTTTTAAGATTTTTCTCACTAACTTTGCTCTTAGCAGTTGTTCTATGATGTGACAAATTCAGAGATAATTTTCTTATATTTTTACGTATCTGAAGTTCCCCATTTCCCAAATTTATAATCATTTCTTTTTCAAAATTTGGGAAAACTGCAGTTAGCATTTCCTCAATTATTCTGTCTTACATGCTTTCCAAACTCCAAATTCATGTATGCTAAACATTTAGATATCACCCCTTTGGTCTCTAAGTTTATTCTTTAATTTTAAATTTGATTTTCCTTCACTAAGAAATGTTTATTATTACTATTATTATTTTGCTAACTAGAGGTTTTTTTTTTTTGAATTGAGATACAATTGACATGTAACCTTTAGTTTTCAATGTACAACATGGTAATTTTATATATGGATATACTATAAAATGATCAACACAATGAGTTTATCAGCATCATAAGTACCACCCTTTCCTCGTGTGATGATAACTTTTAAAATCTACTCTCCGAGTGACTTTCAGATATACAGTGGGTACTGCATAGTACTGTGCTGTAGTCTCCATATTGTGGTGGCTCATTCATCTTATACCTGGAAGCTTGTATCTTTTGATCACCTTCACCTACCTACCCCCACGTTTCCCCTACATCCCCTCTCCCCTCCCCCTGGCAACCACCAGTAACAGTACTTGATTTCGATCAAGCAGCCACTGTCATACAATGTGGTGTGTCTCTTTAACAAATGTCCCAGGAAAATTGGACAGCCATATGTAAAAGAATAAAGTTGGGTCACTCTCTAGTTCTATACACAAAAGTAAATGCCAAATGGAGAAAAGATTCAGATATAAGGCCTGCAACAATAAAATATATGGAAGACATTGACAATAAGTTCCATAATGTCAATAAGAAAGATGTTTTTAGAGTCCCAACCCCTATGGGTAGGTAAATAAAAGCAAAAATAAATAGTTGGGGTTATTGAAAACCACAATCACATTAATTTTCTGAATTAATAAGCTTTTACACATGGAAAGAAAATATAGTTTCTTAAAAATCCTACTGCTTAGAGGAATATACTTTACCTATTATATAATGGACAAAGGGTTAATATCCAAGATAATAAAAACTTATACAATTCAGCAACAAAATTACAAACAGCCCAACTGATAAATGGACAGAAGATATGAGCAAGCATTTCACTGTAAACTATTTCCAGGAGACCAATAGATACAAGGGAAAATGTTCATCATTGCTTTGAATAAGGGAGATTTGTGTTAAAATACAATGAAATATCATCTCATAACTGTGAGATATTAAAAAGTAACAAGACCATTGCTGGAGAGGATACAGAGAAAGAGGGGCCCTATTGGACTATTGGGGGAGATATCAATGGTGCAACCACTTTGGAAAGTGATCTGGATTTATCTAAAAAATCAAAATTGGAAATACCATATGACTCAGCAATCCCACTCTTGGGCATCTATTCCAATAATGTGAAACCATCAATTCAAGAAACTATGTGCTATACAATGTTTATTGCACCACCCTTCCCAATAGCCAAGGCAGGCGAACAACCTACATGCTCCCTAATATATAGAAGGCTGGGGTGAGAGTATGTGGGTGGCCACACTATTGAATAACATTCAGCCATAAGAAAAGATGAAAACTCATTTGCAAAAAAAAGGAAGGAACTTGAGGAAATTATGTGTAATAAAGCAAATAAGAATATTATACACAGATATTTACATAGCAGACCATTCAACAAGGAAAAATACCTATAAAAACTACAGTCATTAATAAAGGAAGTAAGATTTCTGAGAGCAAGAGGGAGGACAGAGGGAAAAGGGAATATAAGGGACAGTGGTGGGGAAAAACAATAATTCATTTCATTAGGTTAGGTAACTGGATCTTAGGGTATTTCTAGCCTGAGCCTTTTGAGGAACCTCCAGACTGTTTTCCATAGCGGCAGCACCAATTTCATCCCCTCCAACAATGCACAATGGTTCCCTTTCTCCACAGCATCACCAATATTTATTATTTCTTGTCTTTTCAATAATAGCCATTCTAAGAGCTGTGAAGTGATAATATCTCATTGTGGTTTTGTTCTGATAATCACTAATGTTGAGATACATTTTCATGTATCTGTATGCCTATTCAGACCCCTTGACCAATTTTTAATTATATCTGTTTTTTTTGCTACTGAGTTGTATGAATTTGATATATTAACATCTTTTCATATATCGGATTTTACAGATGTGTTCTTCCATTCTGTCGGTGGTGGCCTTTTCATTTTGTTGATGGTTTCCTTTGTTGTGTGGAAGCTCTTTAGCTTGAAATAATTCTGTTTGCTAATTTTTGCTTTTGTTGCCTTTGTTATTGGTGTCAAGTCCAAAACTCATTGCCAAGACTGATGTTAATGAAATTAGTATGTACTCTTTAGGAGTTTTATGGTTTTGGGTCTTATAATTCAAGTTTTAAAATAGTGAATTTAGTGTGCAGTATAAGTCATTCCACAAATTATGTTGCATGTGGATGTCTAATTTTCCAGGCACATTTAATTGAAAAAAACTATTCCTTGCCCATTATATATTCTTGGTTCCTTGTCATATATATGTGTGTGTGTGTGTGTGTGTGTAAATTTACTTCTGGGTTTTCTTATCTATTTCCTTAGTCTACTATGTGTTTTTATGCAATGCCGTATTATTTTTAACACTTCAGCTTTATAATGTAGTTGAATATGGGACGTTTGGTGCCACCAGCTTTGTTCTTTCTCAAGATTGCTTTGGTTATTGAGGGAATTTTGTGATTCTATATAATTTTTAGGGTTATTTATTCTATTTCTGTGAAAAATATCATTGGAATTTTGATAGAGATTGCATTGATCTGCAGATCTTTGATCTGAGTATGATCTCATGAAATGGAATTCTTCCTATCCATGATCATAGAATATCTTTTGCATGTCTTTTTCAATAACTTTTGTCAGTTTCTTATAGTGTCCTGTGTATAGGTCTTTCTCCTTGGTAAAGGACCACCCATGTTAAATTTATCCTTATTGTTTTTGTAGAGGATTCTGTAATTATATATAGGATTACTTACTTAATCCTTTTGATAGTCTCTTATTAGTGTTTTGTTATATATTGATTTTATATCCTGCAACTGCATTTTAAAAAATTATTTTTCTCCATGTTACTGAGGTTGGGTAATATCTGTTGACCTGTTTGAGTTGACTGTCTATTCTGTTATTTTCATTATGTTATAAGCTTGCCAGTGCCTTTTTATAACAAATATCATGCTTTACAGTTCTAGCATTTCTATTTGGTCCTTCACTTATAGTTCCCATGTCTCTGGTGATCCTTGTTATCTTCTCATTCATTCTTCACATCATTGAATATGAAAGTTAAAATAGCTGCTGTAAAATTCTTCTCTGCCAATTCCAATATCTGGGTTACCTAAGTATTGATCTTTGCTGGTTGTTTTTTCCTTGATAATGGATCATGCTTTCCTTTTCTTCATTTATCAAGTAATTTTGGATAAGTATGTCAAGAATCCTGGACATTGTTAATATTTTGTGGTAGCGACTCTAAGTTCTTTTACTTTTTACAGAAGAGCATGCTGATTTTGTTTGCCTTAGCAGGCTATTAACTTGATTTGGCTCTAGCCAAAAACTCAGTCTCATGGGTAGTAAGTAGTTTAAATATCAGTCCACTTCTTTGTCCTTAATGGCTTCTTAGAGTCTAATCTGCACACACATGGTTCATGTATCAATATATTTGGGTGGGAAATATACACAAAATGTTGGACTACATTTCTAGATCCTACTTTTCTAGGATTCTTTCTTTTCCTGTGATTTCCACTATTCAAGTTTTAAATACCTCCAAGGTGCTAAGGTCTGTCATTAGTATAAAAGCCTCAAAGATGGAAACTTTCCCTATGTGCCTCTTTTTTTTCTGAGTGTCAGCTTCCCTCCAGGATCTGTCTGTTTTAGGTGTTTACTCTCTGATGCCCTGGGATCATTGTTGTTGTTTTAGTATTGAGCTATTATCTGTAGTCTGATGGAACTTGTTCAGCTGGGTGAGAAGCTTAGTCAGTGCTTTTACATCTGAGAATAGTTACTGATTTTATAAGGCAATAGATGATTTAAGCATCCAGTTAAACACAGAAGAAAAACATTTTAGTAAACTAAAAGGTAAAACTGAGGAAATTACTAAATTATCAAAAATGTAACAAAGAGGGATGAAAGTGCAAAAAAGGAGAAAGTGTAGAAACTGAGTTCAAGAAGTGATTTGAGAGCATGGAGAGAATCAACTAACAGATAAATAATGCCTGAGAACTTTTAGTAATTGAAGACATGAATCTGTAGATAAAGATCGATATAGATAAAGGCATCACAGTTATGCCTCAGCAGGATAAGAAATTGAAACTCTAGTTTGCATATTGTGGTGCCGTTGTAGGCTACCAACAAAGAGAGATATCAAAATACCTGAAAAAGAATGTCATCTACAAAAGAAAAATGATAAAATATACAGATATCATAGCAACTATGAGAGTCTTATCCCTCCCTACTTCCATGGAATTACCCTTCAATTGCTGAGAGAAAATAACTAATACAGGATATTATGACTTGCTAACCTATTGTTCAACAGCAAGGATAAAATAGAACATACTGCAGAATAAAAAATTCAAGAAGGGAGTTAAACTCAGGAAGGAGGAAGAGAGAATAACATTGGGCAGAAAAATTGGCAAGCATGAATAAATATAAATAAGTATTTGCTATTAAAACAACTCTCATAACGTGCGGGTATGAAAATCAGGTAGCACTGAAGTAACAAACTATTTAAGGTAAACAGTTTGAAAGCACATGTAAACATTCCAAAGTTCTGTACTATTCAGCAGCAGGACAGAGAAAAGTTCAGCTTTTGTATGCATTTAAAATTTTTAAGGTTAAATATAAAGAGAAGCATTAGGATGCACAACTAAAAAGGGTGTTACATGGACGTCTTGACACATACCAGGTACTTGTACGCTTTCTTCAAAATGAGGTGCTAGATTAAAACACAAACTTTCCAAAGGAAGTATTTGACCCCTAGTTCCATGACTCTGAAACTCATCAGCACCTTCCAGTATGTAAAAAGGAATCTGGGTGAGGGTTTTGAAGAGAAGGGTGTTTTGGAAAGTCACAGATGTCCAGTCTCATAGCCTAGAGAGGTGAGGTGCCTAACTCATCATTTCCACCAGAATAGGTATGGTTCTGGAGTCAGGCGGGGTGGGGCAACCTCTGTAACTAGCAGAGCTTCATCTTGTCTGCTGCAGTTGGGAGTAAACTGCTCTGCTGTTTACTGTAGGCCTGAGAAGCCAAGTGGGTTTGGCAGGAAAGGGAGAGTGAAGGATCACATTTGGGAAGTACCTATCTTCCCACCACATCAGGGCTAAGGATGCGTAACTGATTTCTGTGGATGAGATGTAGATCATGTGGACAGAGTCAGACAGGAGCCTTAATATTTAAGACCTGCCTGAGATGACAAGGTGAGCCCCTGCGATCTGGACCTCTGCAGGAATGGGGGCTGAGGATCGGGCTGACCCAGGACTTGCAGTCAGAGGAGACTGTCTGGATCTGACAGTGGGGTCAGCTGGACTTTGTCCAGAACCCGGGCAGTGCAAACCTGAAGGATTAGCCAGTAGCCAAGTAAGAACTTTACTGCCTCTGTTTCTCTTCCCCTCTGTGTTTCAACCCTCCAGGGGCCTGAGAACACTGCTTAATAAATTGGGGGAACAGGCGATCTGGTGAGGAAAAGAAACTCACTGGACTTCTTTCCCTTGATTCAATTTCCTACCTGTCACCATCCCTAGGTAGGAAGAGGAGAAACCACTGTAGCCTGACTATTTAGGGAAGCTATCGTACATTGAAACAAAGACTCCTGTGTCCGTTCATGCTAGACATACATAGTGAGTACATATTCTGTGCCATGCATTGCTCAACAAACGAAATATATAAAAATGTCTTCCTCTGAGGCACTAACATTTAATTGGATTAATATCTAGGACTAGACATTTTTTACATTGACTGATATTTATTGATATTGATGTATGTTATGACCTAAAGTGATCATAAGACTCTCTATATTATCTAAAAGAGAGTAGAAAATGAAGGGATGATAAAATAAATATTTAAAATATCTGAAGTTTAATAAATGGCTATTCATTAGGCAAACCCTGCCAAAAGAAAGTTGGTAGTGCAGTATTATCAGAGAGAAGCCTGTTGACAAGCCTGTTGACATGGTTAAAGTCTTTTATAAAAGGGTTTCATGAAGCTGTAACAATCAGAACTTGTTCATTGCTAATAATCTAACATCAAAAGACATAAAACAGACATTGATAGAATGGCAAGAAGTGGACAGATCCACTACCAGAAAGGAAGATTTAAACATAACTCTCTTTAACTCTCAACTGATCGACTAAATAGACCAAAAAACCAAAAAAACAAAAACAAAAACAAAACGAAAACAAACAAACAAACAAAACCCCCCTCAGGGACACAGAATATTTAACAACAGTTTGATCTAAACCAGAGCTTGGCAAATGATGGCCCATGGCCCCCTCTAGCCACTACTTGTTTTTATAAATAAAGTTTTATTGGAATGCAGCCGTATTCATTCACATAGTATTGACTGTGGCAGCTTTCAGACTACAGTTCACTAAGGAATAACTGTGATTGACCTTTCTGCAAAGTTGAAGAATATTTACTCTCTGGTCCATTATAGGACACTGCTTGACCTCTGAGCATTTACACAGGGAATCCTTTTCACTGGTCTCTGTGCACTTCTGTAAATTTGAAAGATTTTATCACACACAGTTATAGAAAATAAAATGTACAGACAAAAACAGAGTGAGAGCTCTGGGTTCAAATCACCTGAGTTTTCGTACCTGCTCTCCTGTTTGCGTCTTCTGATATTAATAAATGATGTTAATAAATGGTGCCTTGAGGTCCAAAACCTTGAAATCTCCTTGTGCTTCTGTTCTATGTCTGTAAAATGGAGGTGATAGTTGCTTCTGACCCTTCACCTCCACCCACTCTCCTTCTACTATGAGGCATGGCATGTCCAACGAAGGCCACACTGATGCAGATTTTTAAAACCCTTTCTCTAGCCTTAAGTTTGCCCCAGAGTCACTCAACATACCTCCTCACCTTTATTTTATTTTATTTTATTTTAAGATTTATTTGTGCATACAGAACTAGGGTACAGGCCAGAGGCTCAGGGGCGGTGAGAGGCTTCACCAGAGACAGAGTGGGGAACAGAACAGGCTGACTGACGAATTACACTGCTGAGGGGAGCAGCGGGCGGGTCAGGAGAGGTCTGCCATGCCATGTGGTCACCTCCAGGGCAGGCGGGAATCAAACTCATGCGGAAGCAGCTTTAGATTCTCAGTGCTATGCTTTAACCCGCTGCGCCACCAGGGAGGGCCACCTCCTCACCTTTAAACAGGAATATTTAAACTACCCTGGAGACTTTGGGAAGCTCTCTTGGTGCCCTAAACTCTACCTGGGAGGAAGTAGAAGGGTTATAGGGATTGGGGGGTGGGTGTAGAGGAGGTGCTGAGCTGGGAGTGCACAAAGAAAAGAGCCACAGTACCTCAGCAGTGTGCTGGATGTGAATACCTGTTCCCTCCAGTGAAAGGTAATCGTCATGCTCTCTGCCCCCATGGTATTGATTTCATTTGGTATTACTCATCAAGATACCTCCATGCATGGCGCATCTAGTCCAGGACTTCTAAATGAGTGGGTGGCATTCAGTGGTGTGCCAACTCTGGCCACAACCTCTGCTTGCCCTTTCCCCTAAGTCTCGGACATTCGGCTGCCTTAGAAACTATACTTAAGAATTTCTTCATAAATGGTCCCTGCAGGACCCTGTGAACATTTCTCTGGAGTTCGTAGCTGGGGCTGAACTTCCTGGGTCACTAGGAAGTTACACACTTTATTTAAGTGAGGAGCTGCCAGATTGTTTTCCAGAGGGGCTACACCCCTTAGCTCCCCCACTGACAGGACAGGAGGGTCCCCCTCTCCCCTCATACACACCACTACAGGTGTGTATATTTACAAGGTGGGAGTTGAATAGAATCTCATTGTGTTTATTTTGACATTTTTCTAATTGCTAATGAAGGTGGAGGTCATGTAATACACTGTTTTACCCCCTTGGATTTCCCCTGCCATGAATTTCCCCTTTGGTCTCCTATGCTTTGCCATGATTCTGTTGAGTTCAGCATCCTTTTCTGATTGCTTCTCAGGAGTTCTTATCTATTCTAGAAATTTACCTTTTGTAGCATCTAGTTACCACAGGCATTTTTCCCCCAGTCTCCATGCATCTGTGATTTGGCCCTGGTGTCCTTCCTAGGGCAGTAGGACTGATGTACCATCACTCAGAGCAAGGGGCAGTCACAACTGGAATCTAGCCCATCTTCCACCAAAGTCCTTGTTTCCAAAATGCTCCATTGCCCCTTTGCTTTCCTCAAAGAGGTAATTCCCCACTTGTTGAGGCAACACTTGGAAAAGCAATAGTGTGCCCCAGAAACTGTATGAGGAACCCCACCAGTGCTACAGAGGCCATGTTGATGCTTGCAAGATGAGACTTTCTGGTTTTTGAAAGACCTATATTGGAGAGCCTGAAGCTCCACCCCCCTCGCCTCTCTTAGCAGGGGGTAAGCGTCTTCCTGGTTGTAATTACCAGGCCCTGGGCATGAGTCTAAGTGGGGCATCAAGCCACAGGTCTCCTTGGTGACCTGAGACACGAAGTCTCCAAGTCTCTGCAAACTTCTAGACTCTTCAGTTACCCTGCAGAGCTTCAACATCCCTGCAGGTAGCATCTTATTTCCCCACATCCTGGAAAGAGCCCTGGCAATTCCCCTCTGACTCATTTCCATCCTCTTTTTTAGCTAAAACCTTGCCCCACTCCTGCCCCATCCTCCTTTTCTCCCTGCTGTGTTGAGCTTCTCAGAGCTCCTCTGACCCAGCCTCTTCTCTCCAACATTGCTTCCCTCCCTGGCCCCTCATGCCCCATCAACTATGTTCTGGCTTAGCTACTGTTACTGTCACAGATTGCTCAGTAACGGCGTTGTGTTCTGAGAAATGGCTCTGGGTAGTCTGGTCACCATATGGTCGTCACAAAGTGCACTCACATGCACCTGGATGGGGTAGATCACCACACTCAAGGCTGATGGGGGCCACTGGTGTATACATGACCTGCATTGACAGAAATGCCGTGATGTGGCTTGGGGCCACAGGTGACTATCCTCTTGACTGGGGCCTGAGTGTGGACCTTAGCTTGGCTGTTTATCAGCACTGGGGAGAAAACATCCGAAGCCACCAGAAGAGTCATCCACACCTCTTGTTAAATCTACTCTGTGTTCAGTGTTCTAAGGGCCCCAACAGTTTGACAGTAAAGGGCAGAATCCCTGACTTCAATTTGTTCTCTTTAGTGGGGCAGACCTAGAAGCCAGCAGATGCATGCAGTATGAGGAGTGAGATGAAAGTGAGTGGTTTGACCTGAAAGTGGT